>NC_044055.1:8440651-8505651 GCF_902167405.1 Gadus morhua | reverse complement strand
AGGCCATGTTCTTACAATATTGAGAAAGTATTCTAAGGACTAGGATGGCCGAGTGGTTAAGGTGTTGGACTTAAGATCCAATGGACGATAGTCATGTCGGTTCGAACCCCACTCCTGGTATACAATTACTTTTTATCTTTGTGTTAAGATGTCAGACTGGACAAATTCTAAATTGACAGAGGTCCAACAGAACAACCTTCTCGCCCATCACCAGTCTGGATGGAAGGCAGATCACTCAACAGAGACAATCATTCATGCACCTTTTCCTGACACAACTATGCAGATGATACACTAATAAATTTGTCTACCATGATGTAAAAAAGGCTAAATGTGTACCTTGATGAATATCAGCTTAATTCATACCAGGATGGCAGAGTGGTTAAGGCGTTGGACTTAAGATCCATTGGACGATAGTCCTCGTGGGTTCGAAACCACTCCTGGTAGACTTTAACCATTGACTCTGGTTGAACAATCCGAGTTACATCCTGATTATACCATATCTTGGGTCGATTTCCTTATCTCTGTAGAACAAGTCATGAGGTTCTGGCATCTCCAACATGCAGATGACACACAACTATATTTCAAGCTTTGAAACTAAGGTGGAAAACAACACTCAATCAATATCGAGAAATCTTTGGTGTCTGCGGTCAATACTGCTTGGAACCTGGGAGTGAGCTTAGATGACCAGCTGTTCTTCACAGCCACCATTACTGTGGCTCGGACGGCGAGGAACCTTGGGTCGACCCTGGATGACCAGCGGTCCTCCACTGCCGAAACTTCTGTGACTACCCAATCCTGCACAATGATGCTCCACAAAATCAGGAGGATACAACTGTTCCTCACCCAGGAGGCCATGTTCTTCTTGGCATATTGAGACAACATCTTAATCAAAGGACCTGGATGGCCGAGTGGTTAAGGCGTTGGACTTAAGATCCAATGGACGATAGTCCTCGTGGGTTCGAACCCCACTCCTGGTATACAATTTCATTTTATCTTTGTGTTAAGATGTCAGACTGGACAATTTCTAAATTGACATAGGTCCAACAGAACAACCTTCTCGCCCATCACCAGTCTTGGATGGAAGGCAGATCACTCAACAGAGACAATCATTCATACACCCTTTTCCTGACACAGCTATGCAGATGATACACAAATAAATGTGCCAACCATGATGTAAAAAAGGCTAATCGTGTACCTTGATGGCCTACAGATTAATCAATACCAGGATGGCCGAGTGGTTAAGGCGTTGGACTTTAGATCCAATGGACGATAGTCCTCGTGGGTTCTGAACCCCACTCCTGGTAGACTTGAACAGTTGACACTGGTTGAACAATATGTAGTTACATCCTGCTTATACCAGTTCTTGGGTTGATATCCTTATCTCTGTACAACAAGTCATTAGGTTCTGGCATCTCCAACATGCAGATGACACACAATATATTATATTATATACTATATTTCAAGCTTTGAAACTAAGGTGGTAAACAACACTCAATCAATATTGAGAAATCTTTGGTGTCCGCGGCTAATACGGAGAACCTGGGAGTGAGCTTAGATGACCAGCTGTTCTTCACAGCCACCATTTCTGCGGCTCGGACGGCGAGGAACCTGGGGTCGACCCTGGATGACCAGCTGTACTCCACTGCCAAAACCTCTGTGACTACCCACTCCTGCACAATGATGCTCCACAAAATCAGGAGGATACAACCGTTCCTCACCCAGAAGGCCATGTTCTTCTTTAAATATTGAGACAACATACCAAACAAAAGACCAGGATGGCCGAGTGGTTAAGGCGTTGGACTTAAGATCCAATGGACTATAGTCCTCGTGGGTTCGAACCCCACTCCTGGTATACATATACCTATTATCTTTGTGTTAAGATGTCAGACTGGACAATTTCTAAATTGACATAGGTCTAACAGAACAACCTTCTCGCCCATCACCAGTCTGAATGGAAGGTAGAGGCTCTTATAATCTCACGTCTAGATGACAGTAATTCCCTTATGTCTTGTCTGCATGTTTGTGCCGTTCGACCTCTGCAGCTCATCTGGAATGCAGCTGCACTGTCTACTGGTGGCTGCTGAAATCAGATTCAAGTCCCGTCAACTTGCCAACGATGATATGAATAATACCAAACGTGTCCCTTGATGGCTGTACTACTGTGTCAAAACCAGGGAGGGTGAGTGGTTAAGGCGTTAGTCGTAAGTTCCGATGGACAGCTGTCTTCGTGGGTTCGAAGCACACTCCTGGTAGTCAATTATGTTTGTGTTGCAACTCGTACTGAACAATATTATGTAGGTTGACATCCACAATACAGGTCTGACTGCATTTATAAGGTAACCTTGAAGTAAACTGCATCTGAACCATATAGTCTCACTAAAACTCCCACGGTTCTGACGATCATTCACAGAGATATTCCTACCACAGCTATGAGGATGACACCCAACTCTGTGTTTTTCAAGGTTGAAGACCAAGGTGTAAATCAACCATTGATGAGCTCTCCATCAATATTGAGAACACTGTGGTGTCTGCGGCTTGGATGGCGAGGAACCTGGGAGTGACCCTGGATGACCAGCTGTCCTTCACTGCCAAAACCTCTGTGACTACCCACTCCTGCACAATGATGCTCCACAAAATCAGGAGGACCTCACCCAGAAGGCCATGCAGGTCTTGGTCCAGGCTCTTATAATCTCACTTCTAGACTTATTATGCTTCAACTATTTCTTCTTTGAATATTGAGACAATTGGTCTATCAAACCACCAGGATGGCCGAGTGGTTAAGGCGTTGGACTTAAGATCCAATGGACGGCAGTCCTCGTGGGTTCGAACCCCACTCCTGGTAGTATTTCATATTCCAATTTAAATGTTGCTCCGGGAAGAGTAACTCAGTGAAGCATGCGTCTCATTGGGTTAAAACCCTAAAACAAATGCAAATAAAAAACAAACAAATCAACTTTGAAAACAATTAAATTGGGTGGTGTTGCAACTCCAACAGCATTATATAGAACAATATCTTACAGATTCATGCTGTCTATTTATCATCGAACTCATTAATATCAGAAGTCCATAATCAGGAGGGCGAATTATGAGATATCAGCAAGGAGTTTATCAGTAGGGTATTAATCCAGCATCAACCCAATTTAAGTGGTTCAGTTGAAAATCATGATAATACCTAAGGATGTCTCAAAGTTATGCTTTGTGTGGTTAAGGCGTTGGACTTAAGATCCAATGGACAAGTGTCCTTGTGCGTTCAAACCCAACCCCTGGTAGACTTTTACCTCCATATCTTCGTGCCAGACCGGACAGTTTCTTAATTTACATAGGTCCATCAGAACAACCCTCTCCCTCGCTTTTCCTAACACATCTATGACATAAACTAAGTAGCCTACCATAATGTGAATATTCCTTATATTTCCCTTGATGAGATTAGTTTGTACCACCAGGATGGCCGAGTGGTTAAGGCGTTGGACTTAAGATCCAATGGACATTTGTCCTCGTGGGTTCGAACCCCACTCCTGGTAAACTTATAACTTCATATATTTGTATTTAAACTATATATATGTTGGTTCAAATTGCTGTAATACTGAGTTTGTAAATGACATATGGGATCAAGTTGTCTTAACCATGTATTCTTACTGCTGGTTCCCTATGGCTTCTGTTCGGGGGTCCATCCCTTCTCACTATACACCAAGTCACTAGGTTCTGGCATTCATTCCCACAGCTATGTCGACACACAACTCTGTATTTTTCAATGTTTGTAACCTAGGTGGCAGTGCAAATCAACCATTGACAAACCCTCCATCAATATTGAGAACAATGTGGTGTCTGCAGCTGGGGCGGCTAGAAACCTGGGAGGGAGCCTGGATGACCCTTCACTGCCAACATCTCTGTGACTACCCACTCCTGCGAGTGATGCTTCACAAAACAGGAGGATACAACTGTTCCTCACCCAGAAAACCAAGCAAGTCTGCAGCTCATCCCCAATGCAGCAACCTGGCTAGGTCTTCAACCTACCCAAGCTCTCCAACACTCCTCCGTACCTTGCTCTGTCTACCTGTGGCTTCTCAAATACAATTCAAGTCACGAGATGGTGCCTACCATGATGTGAAAAATCTAAATGTGTCCCTTGATGGCTGTCACTACCAGGATGGCCGAGTGGCGTTGGACTAAAGATCAAATGGACATCGGACCTTGTGGGTTCAAACCCCACTCCTGGTAGTGGTTGTCTGTACAATTATATTGAATAGTTGAGTTTCCGGATAATACGATGTGCCATAAATGCATCACTGCTCAAAATGGATACGCATATAATCAAGACCAATCCAATTGACCACTTAACACTGGTTGATTTCCTAACAATATTCTCACAATACCAATCACTTACAATAAGACATGTTTAGTTAATGAAAATAAATGACTGAGTTAAGAAAGATGAACTTTGTTCACGGAGGGGCTATTCACAAACGAGGACTTACCTTTGTATCCGAGCACGGCCACCGCTATGGTGAGCAGGGCACACAGCACGTAGAGCAGGGCTATAGCTGCTCTCAACGCCCAGTGATTCTTACACTTGGTGCACTCTGTACCCTCTTGGATTCCTGCAAGACAAGAAGATAGCTTTGGGTCAGAAATAAGAAACACAAAGGCAGGCAGGCGCAAGCATTTATTCCACAGGATGACGACACTGAGATGTAAAGGGGACAACCAGGATGTATGGGGAATTCACATACTTTGTGGCTGAACTCTGACCATGATTGAAAAAGAGAAGGCTGTGGTTGAGTGTCAATCGAAAACATTTACTCTTGTGAAAAAGGGGAAACAGGAGACTTTGTAGGAAACCAAAGATGAGACTTTGTATGAAACCTAAGATGTTTTGATCCAGCTACATTTTGGTACAGCACATATTTTGGCCATACGGCAGCAAGAGAAACAAAGAAACCGAAACAACAACGAGGAAAAGGAGTACCAAAATTGCAACACTCACAGTCATTCTCATGTTGTTATTTAACATTAACCTCAGTTGATGCATTACTAAACGCAGTATGATGTATAACTAAACATTGTGGTTGCTAAAAGATAAAGTCAGGGGGTTTGTTGGAACTTGGTGAAAGCTGACCTAGTGCCCTTTGGCTACCCCATTGGGGAGGACATAATAAGTGTACAAATCCCTGAATTATAAAACTCTGAAAGCATTCTTCATAGACCACACAGGAAGCTGATGATTGCAATTTTGCAGTCTGCTTTTAAGGGTTAAAAAACACTTATCCAAATGGTCAGAAATGGTCTTGAAATGTTGGCAACACAGTAATCATTCTCTAGAATTTCCTCAGATTTGGGTGTCAAAGGCCGTGGAAAAAAAGAACACAGCCATGGGTACGGCTGATGAAATGATTAAGAGAAACCTTTCTTCCATATGTGTGCACACAGAGAGTACTTCTCTGTAAGACTCTGTAAACAATTACAATTAAAAAGAACATTTGCAAAGTCTGCAAAAGCTGCAAACAGACAGCCAGAAATGTATTTGCTGTTTGTCCAACGTAGATAAACATCTCTATACACTGCTACTTAATGCAGATATGTCTGATCCACTATACATGCGTACTGAATATATAACCTTTAGCCACATTTTTTTCTGTATATATCTGTGAATATTATAACAATGTTTCACTCTTGGTTGAGGTTTGTTAGAGTTTATTTTCAGAAGCAAACAGGCTGTTGATGTGCTTGATAATTTCCTGAGAGAAACAGCCCTGCTGCATTACACTAGCAGACAGAATACAGTCTAGGACTCAACTGACTTATCTTTAAAAGGCTGTAGCAAACAATAGGAATTGGCTCGGATTCACAAAAGGGTCTTGGGAACTGACATATTCATCACATCAGTTTTTTTCCTTCGAACACTTAAAAAAAGATTTTAAGAATGGAATAAAACTTCTTCTTAAGAAAATAGTTCCAAGAAATTCTTAAGAAAATGAAAGGCTCTAAGGAAAATATATCGCAACCTTCAAATTTCTTCTTGGGAAACTCAAATCTGGCCCCTGGTTGGCTGGCTGTAGCAAGCTGATTTTGTTCAGCTATCCGGCCTCAAGGTAGTGTTGTTGTCCTGCCGGGGCTGCATCTGCCAGCCACAGGCATCTTGGCTCCATCCCTCCATGTCAAGGGGTGGGCTGGACCATTGTGGGAGAGGATTGCCCTCTTGGCCTTGGACCCACACATCTGTGAAAACACTGTGGCCTGAGCAGCACAGCGGGGCCCAGACGAGGCCCTCCTGCTAGACATGGAAGTGTGTGCTGAAGGCTCAGGCCTGAGTGTGAGCCCAGGTGGGGGTATAAGACGGTGAGGGACCCCCGTGGCCCCGCCTGGCAGGCCGTCCTGAGGAGGACCAGCGTGTAAACAAGGCGAGCTCCGAGCACTTCAAGGCAATTTAAAGTCAACAGCGTAAGTGGGAGAACACTTTTGACTGAGGAAAGCATTAGTCTTAGTTAACAGATGGGGGTGGGGGGGGCTGGAGCTTTGAAGAAACACAACAACCAACTCACTGCTTGGACCTTTCAACCTTCTCAGCACAACACATCTTCGGACAACTTGAACCCATGCACAGAAAAGCAGAGGCAGCGATCACCCGAGGAACGTATTTCAACTGTTCCTTTGCGCCGTGTGAAAGGTAGCGCATAACTAAAGATGATTAAGCACCTGCACATCTGCTAAAACTTGAACACACCATTTTATTCTAACTTGAGCAACAACCTCCGACATCCACAAGTAGTCAGCCGGGGCTACAGAATGGCATAATTTTCAACATGCCATACATGTTGAAGATCCCCAAGCACTCTCCACCTCATCGCTCGCGGTCTTTGCGTCGTCATGCGTTGAGTAAATTAAGACGAGGGGGGAATGCTTGTCCCCGCGTGTGCGTAAAGAGCACCCCAGTGTGAGCATACACTTCCGACACGTATATGGTGTACCATTAAACAAACCCAAAACACACCGCTGCTCGACTGAGCTCTGCGGTGATGATGAAGGACTGGGGGGTGATACGACGCAGGGGGGGGGGTGCTGTTGGTGGGCGGGGGGGCTGAGCTAGTCCTGGCCCTGAGCCTGTAAAACAAGACCAGGGGGGTCCCAATCAAGGGGCTGGGATACTCACGGATTAGCGCAAACTCAAACCTTATTAGAGGTTTGCAGGTATGTTGGGCGGCTGTTCTTTGGATTTCATTTCACAGTTAACAGTTTGTACAGGCTTTGTGCTTAAAGAAATGACAGCCACACCTAGACCAAATAATGGTGTGAATTATTTCCAGAGTAGAAAAATAAAGTTCAACACTGATACTGAATAAGCACTCATATGTTAAGGCCACACTTCCAAAGTCTACATAGGATTCGAGAGAGCTCACTTTGGTGCATGTCACAGCTGTATTTCAGTTTGGCTTGGTGAGTGAGTCAAAGCATAAATTCCTCCTCACGGTTTTCTCTCCGTTTCCCTCCCTCGCTCTGTGTACCTGCAGCGGGACTTGCGGCCATGCTTAGTCTCACAGCGAGTCGGGTGGCAGTGGAAATTTCCAAAGCAACACAAAGAGAGTCTGTGCACACCGGGGACTTCTGTGTGCGAGTGAGGAAAACCATTGCATGGACTGTTAATGCTACAGTATATACAGTAAAAGTAACAAGGATACCACAGTAGTAACCCTGACATCAAGCTCGGCCTTGTGTGAAAACGCACGGGATGCAACGCTAAGAAAGGAGCGTTGTTCGATGTCCCTTTTTTTATTCTTGAGTTTTATTCTTACCAAAGATGACTCAATGGTTTGAGCAAACACTACACTAGACTCTGGCACCTTTGGCTCTTTATTTCCTAGTCTAGCCTTCTGGTGGAAACATATTTAGTTCCACACACCAAAAGAATTACACCCGCACACCGGTGAAGCAACACACGTTTTCAGAATAATATGCATGATGAGAGACCCAGCATGAAATTAAACGTCACTATAGAAACAGTTTTATAACAAATATTGAAAAGTAACAACCGAATCGAAAGTAATCAATCAAATATTTACCACAGCCAATTAGAGGGGTTGGTTGTATGAGGAGCTCTATACAACCTATATAATAAGATTGTGCTTTCATTTTGGATGAAAAAATCCCCCAAAAAAAAATCTCAACCCCTCCACTCCATTAATAACGAAGCTCCCAGTTACTTTAACTACACCGTTTTATGACACAACTCGAGCGCACAGGTTGACAACAAGATTGAGGCCGCCCCACTGAGAAGGCCATACTGCTCGGCTAAAAAAAGAAAAGAAGGATAGCAAAGGGAAAGAAAGAAACAGTTTCCCCTGAGGTCATCATGAAGTCCTCCTAATAAGTACCCTGGAATAAACAGTTTCAACCGGAATGTTAACTAGCAAACACTCTTCAACAGGGGGGTAGGTGGGGTGTACTCACGCCTGAGACAAATTACCAAGCCACTATTAGGCTCCTCCGTTTGCTGAGCAAGCCCGGCATACCAGAGCCTCTATCTCCACTGCTCTTCTCTTTTTTTCTCTCCATCTCTCTGAAACAGGTTTATGACACTTCAAATTGGCCCTGGGCCCTCTGGCTGCATCTGTTTCTTGTTAGGCTGGAGCCCGAATGAAAGGACGCATGAGAAGAACGCTGGATGCACATGGCCGTTCGTGCCATGGTGTTCAAAAGGCAAATAGGATGGCGATGTCGAGAATGGCCATTAGCAGCAGTATAATACCATGGGCGTCTTTGTGGGACGCTTCCTCTCCATAGTGTCCGTAAAAAAGTGAGTTGTGGTCAAATAAGTGGATGCATTAATGCTGAGGTAAGGGAAAAATAACATGCAACGCAAATATGAGGACTGCTATATAGGCACCGTACTTGGGAAGTATTGCCCGACTCTTCAAGGGCAGATCTCTTCAGCTTTCTGTCATCTCTTTGTATTCAACAACGTTAATTAGACGGAAGGAAGAGTTTACATCTTCTACAAGGGCTATGCATCTCTAGAAATAGCAATGGATCGTGCATGTTTTATGCAACATTGCAATTGTCGTACACATGTTGCATTTGCATCATGAAAAACCTGTTTTCAACACTTGTTTTTTGTATATTTAACTGTATTTTAAATTGTATTCAATACACGTTTTGTGGATATGATGTTTGCTCATGTATGTTTGTTGATATGTGATGGCAACAATGTTCAATAACTACATGTACATATCTTACAGCAAACCAGTTGTCTTTTGCTGCTATACAATGAACAATTGGGACAAAGTTCCCTCGAGGGCCAAGGTCTTTCTCTTTTCAGAAACAGTTATAACTTTTGATTTGTTTTCAAATGACATTCCCAAGTGAAGTGAACTGGACATTGTGCTGGGATTTCACAAATATTCATTCATATTTTTAGACAATCAGCGATGGCTACGCGTGCCATGAAGTGTGCCTTTCTTTGATTGGGGATGAGTCAGCCTCATCAGCCTTTCCGGCTAGTGCTGTTCCAACGTTGCACACATCTGCATTCCAAATGTGTTTGTTTTCACAATGGCGTACACCTGCTTGTTCCGCCTGCTGCCAACTTTATAAGTGAAAACGGAGACACAAGGTCTTAAGACTAGTTCACGAGAGGATACGAATTGTGAATCAAAAGACCTTTGCGAATTCAACAACAACGTGGTTCGGATTGTGCTTTTACACCTTGACGACACAAATGAAAAAACGGATCTAGGACAATGGATTGGACATTATGTTCTAGTGGTTGTTGAAGCCTTGTGGCACACTTTCTATTGACTGTTTCAACCGGAGGTGACGTGATCTGAGAAGGGATCAACACAGAGGGTTGAAAATAGGCAGAAAGTAAAAAATGGACGTCTATTATAGAAATCCCTCCGATCCAACGCGTGTCGGGATGGTTGGCGCCGTTCCCGGTCCCTGCATGTGTGTTCGCTTAGGTTGGGGGACAGGATGTGACAAACAGCTCAATAATCCTGCGATGAAGAGGGAAAGCACGCAAAGTGTGCCGTGTAAACAAAGCAAAAGCCACTGTAATGGGGAAGGTATTGGTTGCACTATCAAAACAGCCTTTTTTTTGTCCCAGTCAGCAGGTTCCGTTCTGGGGCTGACATGCAGACTCACTTTGAGTGGGTCTCGCAAAAAAAACCTGCTGAGGGTTTGTGAGGTTTCCGCGTTGAATAGTTTTGATGCACTCCTGCTGCCTCAGGTTATAGAAGAAACAAGCCAAAGCGAGCAAATATAAAAAGATAGAAAAGCATGATTGTAGATGAAGGTAGTAAAACAACGACAGCGGCTCCACCGCGATTTGGCAGGCAGAAGGCGGTCTTTACTGGCGCTTCATTTTCTTTCTGTTTTTTGATTGAGATTTGTTTTTCCCAGGACCGACTTGGCTGTAAAATGTGCAACTCAAGTAGTACCAGCATGTGCATTATTAAGGAGGTATTTTTCCCTTTAATAAACAAGTCACATGACTCTCTCCGTCTCTCATGCACACGCACACATGTACAGCCAATATGTTGTAAAATAAATTACACTTGAGTAAGCTGTATAATCAAAACACGATGATCGCCATGATCAAGTGTAATGCTCTGTGATGACAATACAGTTAAACTAAAAGCTGTATGAATTTTGTTTTTGCTTTAACTAAGCTTTTAAGTCCTTCAGTCTGAGAATGCATCAGTGATGAAATTCAGCCAAAGCTGCCTGACCCTCTTAACCTCAGAATCCCTTCAACACCATAAACAAGTTGAATTGTTCACAACATAAAGTACTCGTTATCTCACTTTGGTTTGGCACTGCCAACCTCTTACCCCAATTTATACCCCAGGTATCTCCCCCTCGAAAGGCTCCCATGCACTCAATGCCTTCAACAAGTTTTATAGGGCTTCATAACGTACCAGCATGACCCCGTGAACCCTCCTACTCGCGTTACACCCAAGGTATGTTACAATGAGGTCATTTCAAGTAAAACACAAAACCCCGCAAAACTCCAGCCAGAAGTGGGGTACGGAAAGCCGAGGGGCTTGTTCTGCTGATACGTACAGAGCTGGAAGATCTGAGGAAGGACTTAGTGAAAGTTCACCACGGCCTTACACACCTTCGTCATCTTCGTCACACACAGCCGTTGTCTTGCCATTCCTCCTGAAATAAAACAAACAAGTAGACGTAGTACTCAACCCTCGACCCAACTTCCACCACAACAGCATGAACCACGTCAACACACAAAGAGCTGTGGTACCGCGTCGCTTTCTGATATCTTAATCAAACGAGCATGGAGACCCCGAACCACAGCGAAGACCAAGAACCGCAGCACAAGTGTTGACGTCTCTGCAGAGGTACGTAGTCTCTTTACACATGTCTTCCTTTGCTCCAAGCACCATCTGTTCTGCTTGGTTTTAGTGTGGTCTGGCCTTCTGGGTGGCAGTCAAGATCTTCCCTGAAGCAACAACATCCCCACCGCCATGCTCCTTCACAAATTACTGGAACTGCTGATGTGAGATCTCGCAAGAATCATGGTTTACTGGACGATATGTCCCTGCGCGTTATCGAGCTGCTTTCAGCCGAGCAGAGCCAATGAAATCCAGTCTGTGTGGAGCTGGATGCCATGACAACTACCTGCTCAAAAATCCCCATTTGGATGGAGACTTTAAGATAGGCCGATAGACGTTGGAAGAGTATTAGCCTAAAGTCAAACTTCTATTGCTTTATTAAAACGAGAATTATCTCCACAGAAATATGTTGACTGAAACCATTCTTTGCTAAATCCTATGGAACTGGTTCAAGTGGTGATAGAGAGCTCCCTTTCCAGCAGATGGGAATGCGCAAACAAATGGCCAGACATGCACTCTACGGTCACTTGAAGTGCAAAGTCAATGGAAAAAAAGATCATTGTGGCCAACAACTTTTGCTAGACTTTGTCTTATGCAGCCCTTTTCACTATATCCCCTCAAATGTTAATAGGGGGACATAAGCAAAGATAATATCAGATCAAACTCCGGTTGGAAGCTAGTATAATCACAGCCAAAGATGCATCTAGCCGGAGCTGAAATGAAGGGGAGGAAGCATGCAACAAAGTCAAAAAGACATCGCTCTCTTTTGCCTACTTCTGTCTCCTTTCCAAGGAGAGAAAACACAGACGTTGACTTTGGACGTCCCCCGACCCAAAAGACTTGAGCTTCAAAGCTGAAGCACAAGCAGCATGGCCTCATCAAGTTTGTCCTATAATAGGAATTTTGAAAATGGAAAATTCACAGTCACACAGTGTCTACACTGTGCATTGTCTACTAGCGGTGCAGTCGGTCTCTTGCTGTCCTTGCGGATGAACGTAGGCGGCCATTATGGTCACGGGCCAACAGGTCTCTTAAGACGCCACACGATGTCGGTTTGGTGTCGGCTGGGAGATGGCGAAACTCACACAGTCATAACAAACTCCTGATTGACAGGGGGGCTGATTCAAGCCGCAAAGCGGTCTGTCTTTCAGAGCCGCATCCAGCTGCAGCTTCACACAGGGAACAGGGACACAACCGCTTTTTCTTTTTTCCATATAGATAATGTTGTCTAATGCAACTTGAAAAGCGCATTAGCAAGAAAAACAACAACATCTGTTTTGAACACTTATACATTAATAACGTTGAACAAGTCAAAACACTGCTAGGCACCAAGAAAACCTCTTAAACATATCTCAGCTTAACCTGTCTCTCACCGCGTTTGCACTTTGACCGCTATCGCCGACATTATGTCAAAGGGTTAAATAAAGATTAGCCCTTAAAAAGAGCAGGGGTTCATTATGATGACCTGTGCCTGACCTTTCATGACCCCTAGTCAGGGCCATCCCCCTAACCTCATTCAGCAAGAACCCTCGCAGTGGGCCTCATGTTAGCCCCCCCAACACCACCAATGGGTCTCGTGATTTGTGTTCTCATCCAGGCCTGTCTTCCTGTCCGTGGTCAAGTCTGGAAGTTAAGTGTTGTTCCATTATTGTTTCATAAAACTGCTACCAACCTCCACAACCCCCGCAAACATAAATTAAAACCACTTGCTGCTTTGCCCACAATAACCGGCCCAAGAATGTTGAAGCACCTTGGCTGAAAGTAACGCTGTCGCTAAACGTTTTCCCAATGCATCCGGGGAACACGTGAATAAGAAGAAGAGGGAGGGGATGATATGTAAGCCAAGGGTAAAAGCTCTCAGGCCAATGAAGTAATGGAATGAATACACTCAGAGATGTACCCCTCACATTTCTAAACATCTATGATCGACGTACGACGGCCCCCCCTCCTACTCACCCCCAACCGGGCCCCACCACTTACTATAAGGCTCAGTCGGAGACCAGCTCACTGGAGAGAGATGTATTATACAACTCTGGCGTCATGGCGCAGATAGCTTATGTAACTGGTTAAGGGCCCTTGAGTGACTGGTCATTTTAGAAATGGGTTGAAACAGCACATGCAGGACATGATGACCGTTTTACCTTACATGCAGAGTACATGTACTTCTCCCCTCTCCCCCATTCCCCACACACCCGCCCATCCACCCAGAACACACACACATACACAGACTAATTTGAGATTATATTTTTAGGGCTATTTCTCAAATTTTTAGAAGAGTGCCCACCACACATCCCAAAATAGCGTCTCCTTTGGTTCTGCTGAAGCAGCATTGATTCCCACAAGGAACCCAAGACCCACCCAGCCCGGCCTTCCCCTAAAGTAAAATCACAATTGCTGCACCTAACCCTGAGTCTCACAATACAATACAAGTTGCCTTAGGTTCTTTATCACTGTCTCTCACTCTGTTCATCTATCTTTGTTTCTATGGAGTAGGTCCTAAGAGCAGCACGTCTTTGCATGGGTAAATGTTCTTCATCAGCCACAGAGAAGCGGGACAGCAACCTTCCAGGTCTGGCCGTTTTCTCTGCGGTATAATAGATGTCCTATGACCTCCAGATCTTTGAACCCTAAAGTCTCCAGCCTCATCTATCTGTGCCTTCTCTTCCAACTCTACGGGGGGAAGTTAGCAGGCCATTCACCACTCTGTTGACACTAGGCAATGGCGCATATCCCAACTTCGCCGACGGGATGGAACCGTGGCCTCAAACGATGGCTCAGATGATAGGGGCCCACTGCTACTGCTACTTCGAGTGACAGAGGAGAAACTTCGAAGAACATCTGACCTAAATGAATCTCATTTTGTACCTCTACAACCATTGAAAGGTGCTGCATTCTCTCAAAGAAGAAACCTTGTTTTGTACATCTAGAACCATTTGTACATCTAGAACCATGTATTTTTTTTACCTCAAAGAGACAACCTTGATTTGCACATCTAGAACCATTTAAAGGTCCGGTATTCTCTCAAAGAAAAAAACGTGTTTTGTACGCATAGAACCCTTGAAAGGTGCTCTATTCTCTACATGGAGAAACCTTGTTTTGTACCTCTAGAACCGTTTAAAGGTGCTCTATTCTCTACAAGAAGAAACCTTGTTAAGTCCATACCTTTCACCAAATGAAATGGATCTGATTGGTCCTCAATACCATCTGACATTTAAAGCATTTCTGACTTGTTGAGGAGCCTGGTGTCAGCAGTAAAGACACAGTCACAGTGCATGCCCACCACCACTATGAGAAAATCCTCAGGCCAGTTTCCGCCTACCTCCTCCCCCACCTTCTCCACTCTGTTCTGTTCTAACCCCAAACGCCCTGGCAAAGCCACCCAGTTGGCGACAGAGGAGGAATGTGGCTCCACTGAACAGCTCCCAGTTCGAGATGTGAGGCTGCCCATCGTTACCACTTACCCCAGAGCAGGTTACAGAGGTGTTGGCCCTGCCTGTAAAGGGTTTAACACATGTGTAAAGTGATCCTGGCCACGCTCAACATGAAGCAGCCAAGCTGTCGCACTTACTGATATGACTGCTGTGCGCAATCATGGGATGAGAACTCAACACTTCTGGAAACCTCAGCGAACACCACCGTGAGAGCCAACTCCCCCCCCCTCTCTGTTGTAACATAAGCCGCCCTTTTGGGACACATATATATATGTATGTTTAGAAAGTGGACACTAAAGCACGACTACAAGGAAGCTATGCATGTGGGTTGGTATGCTTTTCTTAACCCAAGCATAACAAAGAGAAAAAAATGGAGAATATTCAACTACTCGTTGGGGAATTTTACAGAAAACGACCTTTGCTGAAAGCTCTGTTCTGACGTTTGGTTTTAGGAGGTTGAATGCTAATGGTCAGCGTACAATAATAAGAGGAGGTTGATATGCGCTGGATGTTGCTCCGCTGGTCAGGAACACCCAGGAAGCTGCGGCGTTCCTCTCTCTGCCTCCGCTCCACCGGCGTTTTATTACCGCGGAATAACATGGGAAGCAGCGTCCAATATAAATAGTCCTAAAGAGGTTTTCGTGGAAGCGAGGACGACTTGTAAGGTGTTTATCAGTGCATGAGAGTCCAAGGGAAAGGTCCGTCAAAAATGTAGAATAATCATGCACTATTAGAAGGGTACTTTTGGAATGTGCTTATCAGCAGAGAAAGCCACTTTGTCTGACCCCCTAAACATGCAGCCCAGCACTCACCAAACCTCTTGTAGCCAAAGGAATGGACCTCCTCGTCATCAGCAAAGTCGTCTACGGGAAGGGAAAAAACACAAAGACAGTTCAGAAACGTCAAGAAACGCGATGAGTGTGGCGATTTCAAATAAGTGAATTCAATAGACCACCTTAAAATTGCTGAATAATAACAATAACAGCAATCATTTACAAAGAGTGCAGTCCTGACCATAAATCGCTTGGGAATGTCATCTTATCAACTCGACGGTAAGAAGGTCGATATAGGTCATTGCAGTCAACACCATCTTGTGTGCAACCATAAAACCCCAGAACACAAAATCCAAGGTCTATGTCCCTCTCTGGCTGTCCCTTTCGCCCCATCTCCTGTTCCTTTGAACGTCTCTCTCTCTGGGGTTCCCTTTCCCACCAGTCCTTTCATGTGGCCAGCGTACTCGTGGGAAATTTACGCCCGGGAACATTGTCGTCGTCAGTCCTGGCCAGTACAAATAAAGAAACGCCATATGCCCCCGGAGAAAAAAGTGTGAGACAGACCAAGAGATGTAGAGTGATGAGAGAGAAAACCCGCCTCATTACAGGAAAAATTTGGATATGTGCCCTACGCATATACACACCCAAAGGGAGACAAAAACCTAAAGGAGGGAACTAGATGACTTTGTCACACATGTAATTGCCAAGGCAGTTGGTAGTAAAGAGTTTTTGGCTCAGGCAGCTGGTTATCTCATTGGCCCCTCTTGTTGCCTTTGTTGACAATGAATCACAGTGAAATGTATTGAAGCCAAATTATTTCCTATTTCTCAAGGATGCTATAAGCCTTTGACTCGAGGCTGTTAACTCAATTCCGCATAAACATTGTATTATACGACGTCGCAACATCAATGATACACTGAGCACTCTCGGAACAGGTCCAGCTATTTGGGGGGGGGGAAATCGAGGTCACCGTGTTGAGTTGTGCCATCGTAGTTGTGCGACCACTGTTTGCCATCGCAAACAGTATCTTAACGAAGGCCTGGGAGACACAAATAAATGGATGAGAACAGAGTTTGAGTTGAATCCCACAATGGGTTCTGAGGACATCTTGCGGCCTGATCGAAGACCAGAACCGTGAGGCACTAGGTGCTGGGCGGGACCAGCAGAGGTGAAGATGGCTACAGGCACCTATAGCAAACACATCCCACTGGGAATGATCCAAGAAGATGCCGTACACGCTGTGTAACCTCGGCAGGGACCTCGTTCCCAGACCCTCTCACCCAACAACAGAGCACCTGGAGCGGGATGCTTCGAGGTGTGTGTATTGACAGAAGAGAAGGCGGGACATCCGGGCGTGCGTGCGTGATATCGGTTTCAGTCACGTGGGTTTAGCAGCCAGAGGCGAGAGAGAGGTACGGATTTGTGATAGAGGGCTATCCATTTCCGTTACATATTTTGGATACTTAAAGTTTCCCCTATTTATTCTCCTTGTCTTTGTTGTTCTTCCAGTCATGTCCTTATTCTTCTCGCTCCATGGACCGTTATCTGACACATCTTATATGCTTAGATTTACATTTACGCATTTGTTGTTTCCACTGTCCATGACTATAGGAGAAAATCATTGTTTGTCTATTCTTGTCTATTTTCCGTTTCGGAAAACATCTTGAAGTTTCCCATGACAGGCCCAACACAACCTTTTAATTATAGTAACTACACACAGTGAGGTCCTGGGTTTTGATGATGTTTATCAAATGTGGTTGGTATTCTAAGCGGGTGACCTGTGCTTACATTTCCAGTCTGCTTGGCTTTGCCTTAATACCCATCGCTGTTCCTCCTCAGAACCAGACATTTTCTAATATCCTTCCTTTAAGTACATAAAGTCATGGAGCACTTGACCCACTTCTATGGTTGGAGGAACACGAGTACTTTTCTTGCACAAACAGTAAGATTATCTATCGAGTCGAACTTGACAACAACAAAAATGGCTGGGTGGCCCTCCTATCCTACAATCAAGGGGAGTACTGAATGAATGATGATGTCAAGTCTGCCAATCCTCCTCCATTCCGATTGATTGTTTTGTTGGAAAACAAAAATAACTTAAATTAATAGCTGCTCTATAACAATACACTAATAAGAGATATTAGAGAGAAAAAACATATTTCTCTCTAATGCCGAGTAGTGAAGTATTCATTTGCAACTTTTAGAGAGAAATCCTTCCAATGCAATCTTCAAATCATAGTCAGTCTATCAATATTTCCCCAGAAAGCTGATCTATTCAGGACTTAATAAACTCTGCACTGGAAGCTCATTTGTTCTGGTATGACCACGCCGCTGGCAGTAAACAGACCCACAGGAAGCAATTACTTTAAAACCCTCCATCTCCAAAAGACCCAAGCCCCCAATGACACACACCCAAGAGCAAACGAACATGTGATCCACATTGGCAGTGAGGACACCTTGTTTTCCCCCCCTCGACGCAGACCCTCAGACTACAGACTATTTGTGACCAGTAACATCTGGCTTTGAGACACGCGAAGAATGCAGTTCCGTGTCTAAAAACAGCCCTGTCTCCTTTCTTAATACCTAACGCTGTTCCAATCAATGAAAAGTCAGGAGTCGTTTGGTTGCAAAATAGTAGATGGGCGATCTCTGTACAGCTGTTGAGAGTTTGTTCAAGATCATCTGTTTACCTGAGAAACATTCACACGGCTTACAAAATAACGTCTGTTTGGCGTGCATTCGTGCAGCTGCAACAAACTTTCCTTCGTTGCTCAGATCAACATGTGGTGGACTTATTGTCCTGACTCAGAGTCATAGATGGAGGTTTTTGAGGTTTCAAAATAAACATATATTGTTTCAACCTTCAGCTAACCCAACGGATCACAGTCGGTTTTAGCGTGAGGTGAATCAGAGGACAAAGAAGACTGTGGAAGGCAGTTACAAGGGCCCTAGAAGATGAACACACACACAAACAAAACCCCTGACATGAGTGGTTCCAGCCTGTGCTGTACATCAGAAAACAACAGCACATATATTTAAACTGCTGGATGTGAGGAGGAAGCTGTGCATATTTCTCTCGCCATCACGAATTCTGAGCAGTAGGAAAAAGGGTTATTATTGTCAAGCGCTAGTTTAGAAGCCTTCCCAGAACCACAAAAGTGTTTATTATTTTTGATGTATTATTGAATTAGATAAGCCTAAAATCCACAGAAATAGGCAATATCTTTATTTGCAGAATATTTCCCTTTTAAAACAGACTTATTCAGTTATTTTCCATGGTTAGTAATTGCACTTTCTGACACTATTTTCCCTGACATTAGATTCAAATAACCTCAGTTACAGCCCTGTAATAAAAAGTTCCAATCATGGACCGTTGAGTTTGTCTCTCCAATAGCACTACTTGTGATTTTACAACAGTTTTATTTATAGTTTTTAAAAACATTTTGTCGTTGTCTGTGCTATATTTGAAACAATCCCGTCGTTTAATTCTAAAGATACACGTTTAGTCGGGGTTTGAAGTGCTGCCGCGGCCAGATGCAAAACAAACCCCAGAGCCAGTCCCCTGCAGGAGCGCTTGATGGGGTCCAGATGTGGCAGGGGAGTTGTAGCCTACACATTCCTTGTGTTCGGCCGGAGAATGCTCCATAGTAGCACATAAGTGCAAGAAAATAAAACGAAGAATACACACCAATCATAAGTTATTCCTCACTAGTTTGCCGTTTGAACTCAACACATGATAGGTCGGGTACAAAACGTTTTTGAATGACCTACCTTTCATTGTGCTTCACAGAAGGTCGAGGACTTGATGTCTGGAGTTACATCCACTGCACTGCAATGTGCTTTTCGTTTAGCACATAGTTGTAACGCCTCTGGTTCTGTTGATAACCCTTTTATCCGCAGGGATGGAGGTTTCCGATAGCTTGCAAAGGTTTCAGCACTACCTCCGCAGCTTTTGTGTTGCAGAAGTTTCTGCCGCAACAGGTAGCCACAAGGTTGCACTTTTGAAGCCGGGGGAGGACTTAGAATAATGTTCAAAGTTAAAATGATTGGTTAGGAAATTTGAGATTGCAAATAAAAGGTGTGCCCCTTTTCTCCAAGCAAAATGTCTTGCAAAGTGCTGATGTCAGGGTTTGTCTGCAACAGTGGTACCAGCAGTTGTAACCAGAGCCCATTCCATAGACCCCGTCCTCACCAATAGAAGGGGGGGGGGGGGAGTCTCGCGCCCGTATGGCTGGCCGAGAACACGTGCTCTGTACATCGGTGTGTGTGTGTGTGTGTGTGTGCGTGTGTGCGTGTGTGTGTGTGTCCGTGCGTGTGTGTGTGCGTGTGTGTGCGTGTGTGTGTGTGTGTGTGTGTGTGTGTGTGTGTGTGTGTGTGTGTGTGTGTGTGTGTGTGTGTGTGTGTGTGTGTGTGTGAGCACATGGACACCGGCTACATTTTAATGGGAATAATAATCAGATATAAGGTCATTATTGACAGCTGTCCCTCAACTTCAGGGAAATCAAATCTCCCTCGTCCAAAGAGTCAAACAATCATGAAAGGTACATGGTTTTCGATGTTTAACGCAACTAACATAAATTCAATACAAATGAGAAGATTGATATGCCTGATCATTCATTGTCAGTTTTCAATCTATAATCGAAGAATTCCACCAGAAACATTGTCAGATGTACAAATCCAAACATCTGCCCTAACAACCACCAATTGGTTATACTGTTTCCTAAAATAGCCTTGTTGGTATATGACTGGTTCCAATCGACATCCATCCTCTGGCAATTAGTCGGCTTTATTCAGAAAATGGTTCGTCCCTTGTATACATTTCCCTTGACCCACTGTGGAGCGAGGCATTGCACTAAAGCACACAAAAAACAAAGACATCACAACTATTGGCTGACTGACAAAAACAACACATTAATCATGCGGAGGACCGTAATATGAAACAGCAGCCAGGAGTACATAATAACCATGGGATGGAAGGCAGAGGTTCTGGTCCTCAGAGGGGTTGAGATTGAGGCTCCATGGTTCTGTACATTCTGCAGGCCCTGTAAAGGTAGTTACATGGCTGTTGCCAGCATCTTACGCATGTATAGTATGCACTCCCCCGTTAAAAAGGTTGACTTATGGGCCCATCTCTACGCGATCGGCCCCAGGCTCTCATCACCCCCCTGGGATGACTGCTATGGGTCGACCATTGTCTTATCAGAACCAGGTGTGTTGAGGTGGGTAGAACAACAGAGGCAGCAGCAGCAGCAGTGACACTGACTGTCTTCAGCCAAACACACACACGCACGCACGCACACACACACACACACACACACACACACACACACACACACACACACACACACACACACACACACACACACACACACACACACACACACACACACACACACACACACACAAACACCAACTGGTTACTGGTGCTGATTAGGACCCAAGTGAGGACCCTGTTTTCTGGGTCACTGCATGCAAGGAGGGCCACACTTTGTACCGGGTTTACAGAGGCAACAATAACAAGACAGTGCCGAGGAGGAACCCGTTCACGTGCTACAAGTTCCTAGCAGAGCTGGAGACATATGTCCAGTTTTACATTTTATGTCCAGTTCAATGTGGGGTCAGATGTCTCATGCATGTGGAGGAAATGTTCCGTCTCTGAGACTCAAACTATTGAGGATGGTCCATATGAAAACGACAAACAGATCATTCACCCACTGTTTTCATGCGATAATATGGGATAACGGTAGTGCTGACACCAGCCCCAATAACACAGGTCAATGGCAGTTTGTAAACACTGGGATTAGCCAGGCATCACATGCAGGTACATGCTGTAATTGGATGAAGCATGGGTGGAAATAGCACGGACAGACAGGGGCCAGGTGAACGGAACTATAAAACACGCTACCGCACAGAAGGCTTCATCTCTCCGAGCTCTATCGGGGATCCAAGCACCTTACCATCTGGTAAGTCCAGCTTTTTTCATTCTGGTCATAGTTGTATTTCCATTGAAGTTGTTTATGACCCTGATCTGTTCAGCCTGATTCTCCGAGTGGCCTGCGGACGACATTGAGATGTTATTTGGTTAGGAGCTGGCAACATTCCCCCAGAACATATCCAAAAGTGATTTTGTTCATTTTTGTGCAATGCAGTTAAAAGTACTAACCCATAGTATTTATAAAACAATGACACTCATATGGCAATGTTTCAGTAGCTCCTTAACTTTCAGACTTTGCCTAATTTAATAAACTTTTCAGACAGTATTGATAAATAGATCCCAAATGAGATCCCTTATTTACCGTTTCTGAAAGCAAAGTTATGTAACTCTACCCACGGCTGAACTGGGACAATGTCTCTCAAAGTGAAACTGGCTTGGTGACTTGAGAGTGTGACGCAGTAAAATACCTCTTGCAAGTAATACGTAGACCAGAGTCAACATCAGTGATGTGCCGGGAAGAACAACAACAGATGGGTCACAGACAAAGCTTAAGAATGTATTTGAGGGGAGGTGGACTACTTTTAAAATGCCCTGCTCAGTCTGCAACCACTTTTAAATCTGCACTACATAACTTCCTTACTTACTTACTTATTGAGTTACTTACAGCTATTTTCTGCAGCTATTATCTGCCGCTACTTACTCGAATAAAAAGAAAGCTGGACCAGAGACATTCTCGAGAATAAAACAAGCTTATCCAGGGAATTTTTACTCTTATCTTTCTTTCTACATTTTTTGTATTGCCACTATTTTATATAGCCATACATGTAGCTACAACTCAAGCCACAAGATGCTGCTAATGGAAAAACGTACATACTGCAGGTTTAAGTACTGAGTTAAACAACCATGGGGAGAAGTTGTTCAGACGGCCAGGTCAACAATGGACTGGTGCAGGAACAATCCTTTTCAGAATAGAGAAGGCTCTTCATAATCCCACTTTATACAAGCTCAAGGTTAACAGTAATACAGTTAAGGAAGGATAATGCAAACAGATATGAATGTTAGCATTTGATGTCTGCAGTTTTAATGCACTGTGCACAAGGATGAACGGTTCCACAGTTCATCATGAGGTTGAAATTATGGAATGAAAGGGTCTTAGGTCAAGTTAGACAGGGATGTACTCCCCCTTGTTCCCAGAAGGGCTCCTTCCACCTCATATTTTTTACTAGTTTAGATACCTGCTTTAGAAAGCACAAACGGGAAGTGGGTATGATCTTAAAAAAGATTGTTAGCTCTTGCAAAGTTATTTAAAATGTGTGTATACAGAAAATGAGCACGTTTTCCAAAAGGAGAAATTCCAACAGGGAAGAAAAACAAACAAGAAAGCTCCTGCATCAGGGCAGTGTCAACAAACAAACACTTTGTGAGTTTTAGGATTCACAAGCCTAAGCCTCACAAAGAAGACTTCTCCGCTTTGCCACATTTAGATAGATGTGCAGTGCCATCAAGTGGTCGAGGTTTGGGTGTGTGCGTGTTTGTGTGGGTTTTTGTGTGTCCATGTCGATGTTGATGTTGACCAACTTGGGCTCAGACTCAAATCCTATTAGTGACCCTGCTGGATAAGCCCGGGTGGCAGGGACATCTGCCGAGCGGAACACTTGCGTGAAACATGTGTGTCATCTAAATGTTTTAGTGCGCGTCGACCTTGACTGTGTGTGTATATGAAAGCGACTTATGCACTATTGTAAGTTACGTGAATGATCCCGCGTGCATGGATGGGAGGTAAACAATAAACAATGTTGTTCTTTTTCGGGGCTGACTTCCCCTGTATGTAGACGAGTGAGAGGCTGAGATCCAGGATGAGGATCCTACTGGGCTTGCTGGTCCTGGCGACCACCTTGGTTGTCCTCCACGCCGCTCTTGAAGAGCAGCCCAACGCGCTCCCAGTGGAGACTTTGAAACGTGAGTTGGTGGAGTGGTCCATTACCCCTACACACACACACACACACACACACACACACACACACACACACACACACACACACACACACACACACACACACACACACACACACACACACACACACACACACACACACACACACACAATATGTAACACATGCAATATAGTATTCATTATTTATAATTATCAGCTCTAATATATTTTTTTAAATGCTATATCCATCCCCTTACTTCTTGCATGTGGCTCAAGCAAATCCCCTGTTTTATACCATACTAGGCTTTGTCATTCTATCAAGAATTTCTATTGAAGTCTTTCAACCAAAGTGAAGCCCCTTCTTTGAGCAGTGCTCTATTGAGCTTCACAATGAAACATTTGCCATAAGACGACACCATGTTCTCCCTCTACTTCTGCCAGAGTTGTCCCTGGATGGAGAGAAGCTGGTGGACGCGGAGGTGAAGAGAGCTCTGTACGGGGTGAAGGACATAAAGGAGGTGATGAGGAGCAACGAACTCAAGCACCAGCACCTCATGAAGTCCCTGAAACGCAGCAGTGAGAAGAAGGAGGTGGGTGACACACTCATTGGCCTACAGAGATACAGGCAGGTGGACGTCTGATGGCTTCAAAGCGTCAAACAAGATGGCCATAAATGTTTCGGATTACTAGAGAAATCGTTTATCGAAAGAAAGAAAGAAAGAAAGAAAGAAAGAAAGAAAGAAAGAAAGAAAGAAAGAAAGAAAGAAAGAAAGAAAGAAAGAAAGAAAGAAATAAAGAGAAAGAGAGAGAGAGAGAGAGAGAGAAAGAAAGAAAGAAAGAAAGAAAGAAAGAAAGAAAGAAAGAAAGAAAGAAAGAAAGAAAGAAAGAAAGAAAGAAAGAAAGAAAGAAAGAAAGAAAGAAAGAAAGAAAGAAAGAAGATAACAAAAATCCTATAAAATGTGTTTTGCCTCACAAATCATAATACTACAAAAAGACGAATTAATGAAACAACAAACAAACGATAGAATGAAAAAGAGCGAATTTCTACATCATGACGTTTCTGCCACCAGGGGGCAGCACAGCTAAAGCAGGAGGTGACTGAGAAGCTGATCCAGGCGGAGCAGAAGTGCCGGGACTCCCTCCAGTCCGAGTGGGAGCAGTGCAGGCCTTGTCTGGAGGAGGCCTGCAAGTCCTTCTACACCTCCACCTGCCGTAGGGGCTTTGCCTCTTTCCGCACCAAGGTATGGAAAGTCTGGGGGAACACACTAAGCAAAGGTCACTTGCCACCTTCAAAACCAAAATGTAACATTTCTTCTGAGTAGGCCTATTGTCTGCGTTGAAAGTCAATCACACTTGTGAACACTTTATATAAACTTTACATAAAACTGACGAATATAATTTGGTTAATGAAACGTTGATAAATAAAATAAAAACTTCCCATTGCCCCATTCGCTCCCCACAGGCGCAGAGCTTCTTCCACCGAGTGTCCCGCCGTTCCGTCCCCCAGGAGCCCACCGTGGAGGCCGGGGACATCATGGTCAACCAGGAGCCCGGCAGCCAGCAGGCAGAGGCGGCCGAGGTGGCCCTCATCGAGGCCTCCTTCAGCCAGCTGATGCGGAGGGTGGGGGGCCTGGTGGAGCGCAGCAGGACCCTGGTGGGCCGCAGCAGGAGCCGGCTGGACGACGCCCTGCGCGGGGCCTTCTTCAACCGCGACGAGAGCGAGAGCGACGGCGGGAGCGAAGGCGAGATCGCGGACCCCGCCAGCCCGGGGCCGTTCGACCCGGCTCACGACTCAGGCTTCCTGCAGGGGGTGGGCCTGGACGAGGTGCTAGACTCCTTCTATGACTTCGGCAGGAGCGTGGTGGAGGAGTTCGGGGCCGTGGTGGCCACCAAGGTGCTCCCCAAGGACTTCCAGGGGCCGGAGGGAGGGAGGACGCAAGGTACATGGGCCTCCCCGAATACGCCCTGATTAATTCAAACCTAGTGTGTGAAGGCCTTCATGATTATCAGAAGCTCTTGCCTTATCATTCTTACTCGCCCATGTTTTGATGTTCTAAGTAATACGCGTAAAGTTGTGTAGCTTGTAGACGTGATGTATAAATAGAGATGCATATAGATATGTATTGTACCTGTGTTTCGGGGTTTGGTATCTTGTAAAGGTGATGTTTATATCTATAGATACATATAGATTTGTATTGTACTTGTACTTGTGTTTCTGGGGTCAGTGCGGGGCGTGTTCCCTCGGTACCAACACAACAGAAAGCTGTGTCGGGACCTGCGCAGACAGACCTCCGAGTGCTGGCAGCTGCAGCACCAGTGTGAGGCCTGCCAGGGTCCCCTGCTGAAAGGTAAACACAAGTACACACACACACACACACACACACACACACACACACACACACACACACACACACACACACACACACACACACACACACACACACACACACACACATCATAAATACACACACTTTTTCTTTCCCAAACACACACACTCACTCAAAGACACACACATACACACACAATCAGAAACACACAATCACGAACACAAACACACACACAATCACATCGGAAAACTCACACAATCATGAACACACACACAAAAACACGCATACAATCATTTATGTGCACTTACTTAAATCTCTCCTTTTTAATAACTAGATTTGTGTGTCCCTTTTCCCAGCACAAAACTATTTTGGGAGGGGAGAAAATGTAAATGAATATAAATATTGTATATTTGGTGAGCATGAACATATAATTGGTTTTGCAAATACTTAGGATTTAGTGAAAAGCATAGACCTTACTACTCTATCAAGTACGATTAAGATACAATTTCCCATGCATCCTTCAAAGTACCCCTAGGGGTACAAACACCCCTATTTGAGAACCATCGTTCAGACTATAGCCCGTGATTTTCTTTGAAGTGGTTCCTGCCATATCAAGTAACCCGTTGGGGTTCGAACCGTCAACCCTCTGCATAGCAGCTGAGTGCTCTACTTGCTCAGCTATTTCCAGTCTGGTCCCAGTTGGGAGTTTCAGGGGCATATCAGTACGTGTTAAAGAAGGTGTTTCTGTGGGCTTAGGGTTTCTGAGATTCATCCCGTACATGGTGTTCACGAACCGAATAGAAAGTTTGGTTCACACACGAGTTGGAACAAGGACATGACACCCCATCCACCGCCAGTGTGAGAGCAGTGAGCACCCACCTGAGAGATGCAGAACACTCACCTCAAACTGGTGATGCGGTGCGTTCCACACAGATGGATTAATCCATCACACATCCTCCTCATGCATCGGCCTTCCTTCCCCCCCCCCCCCCTCAGAGTGTCCCAGCGTGAGGGAGCTTCACGTGGCGCTGGAGGAGGCCTCCCAGCTGCTGGAGGTCTGCAGGGAGCAGTACGAGGAGGTCCTCGCCGTGGTCCAGCGCCACACCGACCAGACCCTCGGCTGGCTGGGAGACATGGCCGCCGAGTACAGCTGGGTGGCGCCCGAGTGGACGGAGGAGGGCAGCGGCGCCGCCGGAGGCAGCCCCTGGGACATGTTCCGCATCACCACGGTGAGAGGGTGGGACGGCCGGGTGGGTGGGTGGGTGGGTGAATAGGTGGTTAGTGGGTGGTTGATTGAGTGAATGGGTGGTTTGATGTTTGGGTGGATGAGTGAGTGAATTGGTGGTTGGTGATTGGATGAGCTGGTGGATGAGTGGTTGGATGAGCTGCTAGATGAGTGAATGTATTGGTGGTTGGTAGTTATATGAGCTGGTGGATGAATGAGTGAATGGGTGGTTTGTGGTTGGATGAGCTGGTGGATGAATGAGTGAATGGTTGGTTGGTGGTTGGATGAGCTGTTGGATGAGTGAGTGAATGGGTGGTTGACGGGTGGATGAGGGAGTGAATGGGTGGTTGACGGGTGGATGAGTGAGTGAATGGGTGGTTGACGGGTGGATGAGTGAGTGAATGGGTGGTTGGTGGTTGGATGTGCGGATGGATGGCGGCTGGATGAGCGGTTGGTTGGATGCTAGGGGGGGGGAGTTGGAACAGCCGTATGATGAGCCAGTGTGTCTAGTTAAAGTAAAGGGTTGATAAAGGGTACATTGCAGGAAACATTCATAAACAGTGTAATATAAAGGCAAATTACGAAAACAATAAACCTATCTTTAAATATTTGTGTGGATTGGTACACTAAAGGGTCATTAATAATCCTAACAACCACGACATCGGCCATGGATTCGGACTCCTTCCCCAGGTGTTGCCCAAGAGCAGCGGCGGGGAAGAGAACGCCAACGCCACTGAGACGGAGGTCCGGGTCACCGTCCTGAACTCAGCCCCCCTCACCTTCTCCGTCCCCGGGGAGCTCCAGGTCCAGGACCCAGGCTTCCTCCAGTACGTCACCCAAGAGGCCCTGGACAGGTACAAGGACATGGTCAGGTAAGAGCAACCAGCAGTCTCTAGAGGAACACTCGATAAATGGAGCCTCAGAACTGGCTCATGAACTGTCGTTGTACACTTTCTATTGGAAAACTAATTGTAATTTGATTCAGCATTATGGGATGTATCTAGCCCTCTTTGTTGGTATTTTGGTAGACTTATGTTTAGCCCTTTATTCTGTTGCAACTTGATGTTCTGATGCTGATGCTTGCTGTGTTTTCTTACAGGCTCGAGGATGAGTAGAAGTCATAGGGCGTCATGCCGAGGGTGAAGATGTAAGGCTCAGCCGTCACTGCAGTATTAAACTAGACGGTAGACTTCAGAGTACCAGGTAGTGTCACTGACTCGCTAGCGGAAATTCATGTTGAATGTATGACCCGATGTAATCCGATCATTTCTTGCATGTAAAACATCAGAGACTTGAAAGAATGTAATTCTTTGCAATAAGTGTAATGAAAAACACAATAAACTGTGCTTGTGAAACAGAATGTTATCCAAAATACCTTTTTTTAAATGAAAGATAAGAGTGTGGTATATTTATTCTAAGTGAATCATATGGTTCAAAACAAAAAGAAAAACAATTAAGGGTAAATATTAAGATACAACTTTTATTCAACCATTTTTCACTGTACAAATCATATTAGTATCTATTCTCTGAAATGTCCATCTCTCAATTCTCACTTACTGCCAGCATTTGGAGCAGGCGCAAATTGGATTCTCCAGAGCAGTGCACCCAGGCACCAAGAATGAAATGAGAATGACTTTCCCACCTCTCCTCCTCCATTGATCATTGGAAAAAAAGAGGAAAGAAATGGGTAACAGGAAAATGGCTGCTGGAGTCTTGCAAATCCTCATTACCTTCTTTTGGACTGGTAAGGGATAAAAACGCCATTAAAAAAGGGCCTGTTCTTTACAGCCCATCTTCGAGTTTCCCATTTCCATACATATAAAAAAATAAATGAATGAAGCCATCTTTCAACCAAAAGCATCTGCAAAGCTTTTGTTCCTTCCAAAGATAATAAGAGAATGAGAAAGAGGTTTACTTCCTTGCCCGCCAAAGAGCTTTAAATCTGTACATCATTCAGACCACAAAATTTGCTAATGGGGTAAACCAAGTTGGAGGGGGTTGGCAGGGGGTTGTATCAGGCAATCACGGCGAAATATAATCTTATCATCCCATCGTACTTTTGAATCATAAATTTGCATAGAATTTCAGATGTTGAAAGCATAGTTTTATTGTTTGTGATTTGTGAAGTGAAGCAAATCAAACAAAAAGACAGTAGTATAGACATCGTAGTCATGATCTACATTAGGGCTGGGTATTGCCAGGTACCTCACAATTCAATTTGATTCTTTAGGTCTTGATTAGCTATCGATTTGATATTGATCCAATTGCTTCGATATCGATTCAATAATACGTGCAGATGATAACATACCTAAATATTATTTAGAATGAACCATTTCAAAATGAATTAACCATCTCATTGTGCTTTAACTAGCAAAAAGGGAATACACCATTGTTCCTGAGCTAAACTTGCAGCATAAAAGTAATAATCATAACATGGACAAATGTAAAAGGGCATGTACATTTAGGCATACTCGCTTCTAGATTACAATGACTGAGTACGCTTCTTTTTTTTTTTCTAATGGAAATAATCGATTTCAAAATATTCTGAATCGTAATTGAATCGAGAACAAATAAATTGCAGTGCATTGATGAATCGATATTTTTACCCAGCCCTAATCTACATGCAAGAATCAAATTGTGACAACAGTTAGATCACTGTCCCTCCTCACTCTGAAAATCCCCTGAATCCAAAATAAAAAAAAAACACTTCTGTATTAGGAGGCGTGGGCCGTTAGAAGCACTATGTGATAGATCTTTTGACGCCAGCACAGCCACACTTGATCAAACAAAAATATATAAAAATCAACAGTAAATGTATTACTTTTAAAATGTTCACAGCTGAAGTGTCTCTTTCAACAACAACAAAAAACGGTTAGAGCAAAAGGTTTCCCCCACATTAAATTCCATGTGTTAATCCTCCATTTTAACCATGATTTTCCAATTCTAGCTGTACGAAATGAAGACAAAAAAAAACAATTACCCTAATCATTCTCCATCATTCTTGTATTTCCCAAACTCTTTGCACCTGGTGGTGGAATACATTTCTTTGCATGTACATGGGCTACTGCTTATACTCTCTTACCATTTTCCCCTTCTACTAAAACCGCTCCTTTGACACAACTTCACCCTCCCCCTAAGAGGTTTAGCACGTACACATCCAATTCAGAACCAGGCAATGGTCATAAAACAAAATGATATAAAACTAAAACAAATTAAAACAACAAAACGCAGGGTGAACCACAATTCCTGTTCTATGCTGAAAATATCTCAACAGCAAATGTTAAAGACTTATGTTGTAGGAAGAGGGAAGGGGGGTGGTTTGGAGAAAACAAAAACGGGAAGAAATGTACTATGTACTTTGTGGCACAAGTACAAACAACCTGTGCAATTGCAAATGTTCAGAAGAAAATATTCCCAAAGAAAGGTCACGAAGTGCACCGCTTCGAGGACCTCCGTCTAGTTTTTGGATCACAGTGTTCAGGCCGGTGCAGGTGGACTGTTTTGTTTCCGCTGGTCTTCTCTCGTACCTCGGTACCGACTTACACTTCAGCTCTCATTCCCCGCCCGACACATTCCCCCCCCCCCGCTTCCCCTCAGCCATCCAAACATACACAACAAACAACATCACCTTAAAAGGTGAAACCAGCTTCGTCTTTTGAGTAAAAAGACCACCAACCCATCCCATCCCCCCCCCCCCCCCCCCCCCCAAAAAACAATCGTTTTCACACATCCACACCCAGACACACTCGCACCGCGGTAGACACTGCAGGTACGTCCCGTTTGGCCGCCAACGTTTGTGGGATATTAGCACGGAGCTCTCGGGTTTTTCCTGTCCACGTACTCTTTGTGGTCCTGGTACTCGTAGCCCTCGATCCGGTACCCTATAGCTTAGCCAGCGTCTGTTAAATCGCCTATAATTCAACCTACATCTTTTTCTATAAAAAAAAAATATCCTCTTCTCCCCTCCCTCACCCCCCCATCTGCTGGGGACCTCTAGCCATGGAGGTGATGGTGGTGGGCTCTACCGGTGCTGCCGGTGGTCTAGAGGTTATCCCCCGGCTGGTACTGGGGCTCCGTGGCGGTGAAGTAGTCCTCCAGGAAGGACTGGATGTACTCGAAGGTGGGCCTCTCGTCGGGGTCCTTCTTCCAGCACTGCCTCATCATCTCGTGCAGGGACTCGGGGCAGCCCGTGGGGCAGGGCATGCGGTAGCCGCGCTCCACCTGCTCCAGCACCTCCCGGTTCACCATGCCTGGGAGGGGGGGGGGGGGGGGGGGGAGAGACACAGCGCTGGGGTTAGGTCATGCAGTACAAGTGGGGCACCGTGTTGAGGGATTTCGCCGACGCTTTTATCCAAAGCGACCTCCAACCATTCATGCACACACCGACGGCAGAGTCGACCACACCGGGCGACAGCCGGCTCGTCAGCAGCCGTCGGGGTTAGGCGCCTTGCTCAGGGACATCTCAACAGTCGGGGATCAAACTAGCAACCTCCCGCAAACGACCCAAAACCGGACGCGACTGATGAGTCAAATGTTTCGTTGCTCTGATCGGTTGTACGTTTTGGTCTGTGCCCTTTAATAATGGTCCATAGAAATCCGACAACGAACAGAGAGGTTCCAGACTAATGCGCGTTTCAGGCGCATTAGTTGTAGCCTGATATCGCCCGTATTAGGTCAGGCTACAATCAATGGCTCAGCAGAATGCAAAGCTTGTATGCTCGGTTCAGATAGAAGTAATTCAAACAATGAAAAAGGGACATAAAACTGTCTTTTGGTGTCTTTTCACCCACAGCAAACTTGGTGTAATGCCCGACAGCTGTGAAGGGTCCAAAATTGTGACATTGTTGACAACCAGCGATCACTTTACTGGATCATTCCCTGTTGTATGTTTGCTTAACGGCATCAAGCCAACCATGACCATAATGAATAGTTTTGGGAGCTGTATTGTGGTACTAGCGAGAGTGAAATACGCCTGGGGAATGTAATTGACCCACACAGGAACGCCGACATCTGGTTCTTACCAGTGCTTTGAAGCAACAACCAAGTATATTAAGTGTGGCATGCTCCAAAAAGCTTAGAAAATCCTCGTGTTAAGCACGATGGCCATGCCCCGGCCCGGCCCGGTGGGTTCATCGCGGTGACTGTGAACCCAGTGTCTCCGACGTGACAGCAGAGGTTCAGCATGCAGTCCACCACCAGACAGCGCTGGCCCGCGGCTACTGGGTCTCTGCCGGGCGACCACTCCTCCTCAGGTTCCCCAGCCCATCTGGGAGCAACCCGATAGGCCTTGGAACAACAACTGGGCGGTTGGGTTAGGGGGCTCGTAGGGGGGCGGGGGGGGGGGGGGCATTGGGTTTGGTGTTGCCGTGATTTATGTTGCGGATGTGAATAAGGCTTGTCATTACGACACACACACACACACACACACACACACACACACACACACACACACACACACACACACACACACACACACACACACACACACACACACACACACACACACACACACACACACACACACACACGCACGCGCGCGCTTTGATACTAGATGTAGATACACCATGTCATGCCTCAGTGGTTCGCTGTTCTCATGCCAATTAAGCCGCGAGGTCCCCCCCCCCCCCCCCCCCCCCCCCGCGCTACTAAATCGGTCCTCGTAACTCGGCGACGACTAGACAGTGAAAGCCGCAAAGGGGCCGAGATCTGGGCAGCGATCGAGACACCGCCTCTGGAATGGGCCGATGGGGATGGAGAGGGGGGGGGGGTGGGGCAAGTCCTCAGAAGTAGCAGCTCTTGGGCACATTAATTAGACCAAAGGGAGGGGGAGGGACACGCTGAATGCCAACGAGGCCACAGGAGCCAGATGGTAGCCTATAAGAGCCGGTGGTTTGTGTCGGCCATATGGCCCGCTCTGTAATCAGGGACCGGTCACCCCTGTCAACCAGACACGGCGCAGTACCGGCGCCGGCCTGCAGAGGTCAGAGTTCAGGCGACAGGCGTCGGCCCGGCTGTTTGTGAATTGGAATATCCCCGGAGTTAAAGCCATACGTGGAAGAGTGGGGGTACTTTCCCACGGACGGATGAGCAAGAAGACATCTGTGGAGGGTCATAAACTAGTGTGCTGTGCTATTTTGGAACGCATTGGCGTCTGTGAACACCACTTGCGGGTCCCATTGCTCTCCCCTCAAAGTGGCAAAACAGCCACAACGAAACCAACACTCAAATATTGATTCGGTATCGTTCGACGGAGGCTCAGGGGAAGTTCCTTTCGGAGTCAATATTGACAAAAAAAAAAAAAAAAAGGAAACGGTGCAACCCTATTGACGCAAGATAAACATGCACTACTACAGGTATATACACACACACACAGTTTCCCCCCCACCCCCAAACGTACCCGGGTAGGGCACCCGGCCCTTGGTGACCAGCTCGGTCAGCAGGATGCCGAAGGACCAGCCGTCAGACTTGATGGTGAAGCGGCCGTACAGGGCTGCCTCGGGCGCTGTCCACTTGATGGGGAACTTGGCACCTGAAAAGCCGACGGGGAGGAAGAGGAAGTGAGACAGACGGGACGGTGATGATGGAGCGTGCGCGAGCGAGGTGGACTTTGCCCTGCGGTCACCGTGCCGTGCGGTGAAGGGGGAGAAAAGGGTTAAACACGCAAACAGACTCCGGTTACTCTCGGTGCTGTTGACATGCTGTTGAGTCAAGTGGGATTATAAATGTTTGATACGGACATGCCCGTATTATACCGTCTGCCGCTGTTTTGTCGCACCGTGACACAACACACTTAGGTCGCACGAGCAGGCAGTAGAACGGGGCAGGGAAATCGAGATCAATTCATAATGAGGTTTAATGGGATGAGCTGAATTCGGGCATGCATGCAAAGTCACATTGGGTTTATAAACAGCCGTTTAAGGTGATTAAGGACTTAAAACGGGGCTGCGTTCAAATGAGCTCTGGAAAACGAAGCTCATGCCGATGGGCAAGCCGTGTGAACCACGAGCACCGTATGGGCCAACAGGTTTATATCAAGCATTATCACTTCAGCAGATTCTCAGATATCATGAGTGGCCGGACGTTTTAGGCAAGGCCAGGCAACTTTATTTATACACCACTTTTCATCCACGAGGCAGACTCAACGTGCCTCAACATAGAAACAGAGTTTAGAAAGGGGGTCAGCTCCCGTAGGGGGAGTCAAAGGGCACAGGATCCGCGCGGCCACACCCACCTTGTCTGGCCGTGTACTCGTTGTCCTCGATGAGGCGAGCCAGCCCGAAGTCAGCGATCTTGCAACACAAGGTTTCCCCCACCAGGATGTTGGCGGCCCGGAGGTCCCTGTGGATGTAGTTCATCCTCTCGATGAAGGCCATGCCGTCGGCGATCTGAGCCACGTGATTGGACAAGAAGGGGGTGGTGAGGACGGACAAGGGAGGCGGGACAGACAAAAAGGATACATGGAGGTCAGAGAGAGCGGAAGCAGATGGAGCAGAGAGGACAGGCCTCTGGGGGATATTTAGAGGCTGAAACGTTCCTTTTTTGTGTGCTGGTGCGTTGTTCACTTAAACGGGAAAATGAATGGTCATTATTTGACCCTCATAATTGTTCAGACAACCACACACAGGACACTGACACTTATTGTAAGTCGCTCTGGATAAAAGCATCTGCTAAATGCCCTAAATGTAAATGAATAGACTCATGGCGGCTAGGCTAAGAGGTACTCCCTGCAGTGGGCAGGGATGTAGACCGTGTTGTTTGTAATCAAGGACAACCTCCCGTGCTTTACCTGTGAAGCCATGTCCACCAGCTGGGGCAGCTTCAGGCATTTTCCATCTCCCTCCTTCAGGAAGTCCAGTAAACTCCCTGGAGAAAACACGTCATAGTTCAGGCAAAGTTCCGACCGAATTCGGTCAAGGGCTAGATATAAAAGCTAAAACAAGACAAAATAGAGAAAATAAAAAAAAGATAAATATGACAGGAAAACGAAATTGAAACTAATTATCCACGCTCAATCCTACGATCCATTACATTGCATGGGGATAAAATAAAGTATGAATTAGTGACAATGTGTAGCGACGGCTCTGCTCACCTTTCCCCATGTACTCGGTCACGATGTAGATGGGCTCCTCCGACACCACGGCGTACAGCGGCACCAGCTTGTCGTGGCGGAGCTTCTTCATGATCTGGGCCTCCTGCAGGAAGGCCTCGGGCGACATGGTGCCGGGCTTCAGGGTCTTGATGGCCACCTTGGTGGTGCCGTTCCACGTGCCTGATCACAATTCAGACGCAACGCAGGTTGGATTAGCTGGGGGGGGTTGGACACGGGTGAACACGGGTGAACACGCTCTACGGTATTCATTGAAAATGCCGAACTGGTGCAATTATGTTGCATCGTTCATGGCATACATTGCGATAAAATCACACTAAAAGTACTGTTTTTTATTTTTTATGTTTTATAACAATGAAAATATATTATTTCTTGTATTGTATATATTATACTTGCATTATATGAAAGATATAAGCTCATTCATATTAATATGGCAGTATTTTTCATATGCAACACAATTATTTCCCCCTTTATATGAACAACCTTGTTATTCAGTGTGACTTGCGTTAAAAACAGACTTATCGCACAATGGCTTTAGTCTTTTGTGAAGCTTAAAGCTTAATGATTCATAACAAGATGAACGATTAATAAGCCAGACAAAAGTTACAAAAAAAAGAAGGCAAAGCCTGCCGCAGGGTAGGTATCGACAGGCTGGGTCATGAGCCATAAAGATATAAATCCGATGGCATCCAAAGGTGTGTGCGTGCAATGTGTCTGCGTGTGAGCGCGTGTGTGTATGCATGCGTGTGCGCGCTTGCGGCGAGTCTGTATGTTCTTTAAAGCGACAGGACAGCTCATTGAGCTCGCGTCCGAGTGGTCATTAGATAAGCAGCCACTTCCTGATTCAGAGCCGGTTTAGTCACGCCCGGGCTCCCACACAGAGAGACGGGGCCGGGCACGCAGCACCACTGTCACCGGGCTTAACTGGGCGGATTCATCACACCGGACGGAATCACGTAGGCAGGTTTGCACAACGTCGAAAGAGGGAAAAACCAAACTGAAGTTCCCTTTTTACCGCTGCATTTCCCAGAGTGTCTTAACTTCCATGACGAAACAGTTTCCAAATGTGTCGAGTTTAACACATCAACTATAGTGACGTATAATCATATACTTTATATTTGATGGCATGAACGATACGCAAAATGTGATGATGCAATATCACTGAAAGCATGATTGATTGATACGATTATTGAATCAGGGGATTTCTGGCAGTAAGAGGAAGGATGCAGGTTCCAACTTGTTCTCAGAAAACATTTTGACGAAAAAGTGGAGTTATTAAAGGAGAGGCCAACAGCAATACCCCCACACAGTGTGGGAGGCAACCTGTGATTTTGTGTGTGTGTGACTGTGAGTGAGTTTGAGTGTGTGAGTGAGTGATATGTATTCATGTGAATGTCACCCGATTCTGGATTTAGAATGTCAGCATAATGCAACCCCAACAGACAGTGCTGGTTCTTTGCTCTGTAAATTATATGCAATGTTCATTTTTGAGTAGCAATGACGGTTGTGAAAGTCTGATTGGAAGATAATGAATTTTTCGTACATTAAGGAACTTCCTTGATTGCAGACAGATTTCTACAGAATCTGAGTGGCAAGGAAGCAAAGTTAAGCAATATATACAACGATCAACCAGGGACGAACTTTTGTTCTCTACACTAGGCTGTATATACTATAAATAAAATGTGTGCATGAAGTCTCGTCATTAATAAAGTACACTTCTATTCTTTATTAACTTGTGTACGTGGTGATTCACCTCCATCAAACACACAATGGTGCCAAACTTGTGGAGACTTTAAACCCATGACAAGAGGCGGTGGAGGAGGTCGTCTTACCCATCCAGACCTCTCCGAAGCAGCCCTGGCCCAGCTTGAGCTCCAGTCGGAGGGAGTCCCGGGGGATCTCCCAGGCGTCCTTGGCCAGGCCCTGTGTCTGGGGCTTCACCGTGGGGCACACCGTGGTCAGCCTGTAGCACAGCCCGTCTGAATGCTCTGCACAGAGTGGACATGACGACGGTCAGTGGGTCTCTGTTATGAGAACGCAGAGTACAGCCTCCACTCCCAGCAGAACACGCACGCACGCACGCACGCGCACACGCACACACACACACACACACTATTCAACTCTGGCAGGTGAAAATAATAAATTCTCAAAGTCCCTGCTCTCTCGGTCAGCCAATAAACGTCAGAAATTAAATGATTGTTGTTGTTACCAAACCGGCCTCAACGTCATTGTAACAAGAACCCCCTTTAAAAAAAAAAAAGGCCCTGACTCACGGCATCAGGAAAACACAAGGGCGACACAAAGGTCTACACGCGTCATGTGTTCTGCTCAAGTAATAACAGGCCGAGCGCAACCGACACCAAAGGCGCGCTCTGCTTTTGTGCGAAAACAACAATATCTCCAAACATCAGCCGTGTGTGTGTGCCCGCCCGGGGACATGAGTTCATCGAGGCCGGAGCACAGAGAGGGGGGGGGGGGGGGGGGGGAGCGGACGTACCTGTGTAGTGCTTCACCAGCTTCTGCAGCGCGTCGAACTGGGCCCGCGTGGTGATGTAATAGCCCCCGCTGTCCAGCTTGCGGATCTTGTAGTGTTTGACGTTGTCGCCCTTCATGTCGTCCCAGTCCCGGATGGAGAGGGAGTAGGCGCCTGTCAGGGGGAACGAGAGGAGACCTCACTCAACGGCTCGGCTGGGGATTTCACAGGTAGCGCTCCGTTACAGCTTCCCGTTTATAGACGGGTGAAAGACAAACGCAGTTTAACCAAGCATTTATCAAACTGTGGAGGTGAAAAGTGGAGTTGCTGATTCTATACATTTGTCAACTCTGTCCTTCAAGTTATCTCGACAAGGGTTCATCCCATTGACTTCCCGCTTGCTGGGTGAATTGCAGAAGGGAGCGCAGCAGCAAGTGTGAAGTTTGCTTGGATGAGCCATTATTGAAAAAAGCTGCAAGCAGCAACACTGGAGGCCAAGCCCGAACAGGAACGTTTTGAAGTGCACTAAAATACACAAGTAAATGCAACAACAATTCTGTTCTGTATACACCGCAGTAGTGAGATTCACACCGAGCGTGTTTAAACCGTGGTCCAACGAAGGACTGATAAATGATGAACGTGATCATGTGTTGTTGTTTACGGTTGGTTGGCCCATTACCTTTAGTGGTCTCGCTCTCTCGTGCCAGGAACGTCCCCCTCTGGTTCCCCGGCACAAGCAGAAGACGCTCTGCATCCTTCCGGCCCATTTTTCCAAAGTACCATCTGTCGAAGAGGAGAGCCATGCGTCACAGGAGGAAGACAATAAAATACACTACGAATAGGAATCCTAAATGAATTACGACTACAAGTGACTGAAAGCCCTGCCTGTTACAAATCACAGAACACAACCCCTATGCATTGATGACATATAAAGAGCTTCTTTACCAATAAGTACCACGGTGATCTTAAACTAAATAGTTAAGCCCTCATACTCAACGGATGGAAAGAAAAATTATATAATACATCAAAATATGTATCCTTCCCACTTCTGGATGACTAATATAACGTTGACAGGAATGGAGAAGCCCTATGATACTGTAAGTTTAAAAGGCACCCAATTCACGTGAACATATCCCTAGGCAAACAGTCTGTTCCACGATTACACCAAACACAAATCATTCCACCTGCCCCAAGCAAGCATATTGTGACTACAAACCGGTTTGCATACAACAAATACCAAACCTAATAAATCAACAATCAAAGCAACCCCGCCTCTTTGGGGGGGGGGGGGGAAATACCAAACCCTCTGAATTCCAGAGAAAAGGGCCTGTTACGACATGCAAAGGGGAACTAAGTGATCACATACAGCCCGGTAGCATTGGCCCTTTAACTGTGAGCCACCACACAGTAGCATTACTTCTGCTCCAGCAGCAAGCAGCCAGGCAGATCTGGTCCCAGTCTAGCGCAGCACAGGGACCTATTGTCCAATGTCCGGTCATGTGCTCCCAGGGCAGGGTGTCGCCATGCAGCCCTTTAGCTAGCTATCTCATTACTGAAAGGTGACCATCTGGCTTCAAGGCCGAATCCAACCTGCAATCACTGAGCTCCATTAACCGCGTCTAGATTTGTATTTGTATTTCAATATGGTCATCTATATTGAAATGATTTGCATTTTGTACTGACAGTTGTAACAAAGAACAAACAAATGAAGCCCTAAAAGATCTAAAGTGAAACAACAAGGTAGGGAGACTGAGGTCTTACTCTTCGGCCTGTATCGAATCTGCCGGGGCCACGTAGTTGCTTGGGATGTAACCCTTCTGACCCGTGTTGATAGAGCGAGCTTCCCACCAGTCACCTTCCCTAAAGAGAGAGAGAAAGGGAGAGAGAGGCATCAGAAACACTGATTGGATAAAAAAAAAAAAAGCATGCAGGATAGATCGTAGGTAAATTAAATCAGAGACATGTCACGACACAGTAAAGTAAAAACCACCTCAGAATGACTATGTGCATCCACCCCCCTGAAGAAGTAGGCAAATATTGCTAGGATTATAGAGGCAACACCAGAAACAACTTAAAACGGTTTTCAACAGATTTCCCCAAAACAAGAACAGCATATGCTCCCAGCACCTCGCACTGTAATGGCCATCAAATTCCGACATTGACTGTCATTGGCTAGCCTATAGCAGCAGGATGCAATTCAGCCTGCTGTGCATTAAGGTAAAATACTCATTTCGAGCTGCTCTGTGATTGTCAACAAGCTGGAGTCCCGCCACCAGCGTCCTGCTGGTATAGTGTAGCGATGAGGGCTAGACAGATTGGCCATCGAATGCCCGCATGCTTCTTTATACAGGAGCACAGATCGCATGAGTGTGATTAAAAACAAATCGGAGGCTCATGGTCGAACACACACACACACACACACACACACACGATGATCATCATTTCTATTTCGCCTCATGCCGCTCCTGTCCTTGGATCAAGCGTTGCGCCGCTCCTCGCCACGTCCTTCCGGGACGGCCGAGGAGCGTGCACTGGGCGTGCCTTCCCGTCAGCGCACTCACGTGTTATTGATGATCTGGAAGCGGTCGCCCTTTGAGAACGAGAGGTCGTCCGCCGTCCTCGCTTCGTAGTCGTACAGCGCCACGAAAAAGGTCACGCCGCCTGGACGTGGGAGGGGGACGAAGAAGCCCAAGGGGTCAGGGGTCGAGGGGGTTAGATGTCACGGAGGGAAAATAACCGGATGTTTGTAGGAAGCCCCAAATAGCGGAGTCTCCGCCCGTACGTTAAAACTGAGATTCTGTTTGCAGCCGCCAAAATGTGCTCCATCTAGGATCGTTTGTCTAATGTCAACCTGCTGGTTTGAGACCACTTCTAAACCATGTCAGGTCTTTCATGGCTTATTACGTCCATTACATTTCGCCAGTTGGCCACTGCTTCTCTATGGAATAAATTATAGAGGGCGTAACCCTCAACCATTTGGGGTGATCTTTGATCTTTTCCTGAGTAAAGAAAAAGGCTCAAGGCTCATGAAATATAAATAATTCATTCCCATTTAAAATTGATGCCTTGCCTTACCGCTTCAACATATCCATAACCACAGCCAACGGCTGTGGCATATGCATCTTCACAAAACAAGATAACACACGAGATTGTGCTCGTGAAATTAAGATTAGTTTTAAGATGTGGGGCAGAATGTTCTGAACAAAACCATACACAAACTGTAATTCGCTGTTAGCATCTGTTATTCACCACTTAATGTGCATAACAAACGTGATGTCACACACTGCTCCCAGGACATGACTTCACAGTGTATTCATGAAAAACAATGCAGCGCCTGGAGCGCTCACAGGAGGTGGCATCTTGAAAGAGAGAACGATGCAAGACAGCTAAACACTAACGCTCATCTAGACCACAGGTGCGGATCGACGTCTGCAAAACGGTAGACACAAACCTCACTCTAATCCCCCAAAACAAACCACATTATCTGAGCTAAGCTGACAAGACGATGGATGACGGCGGAAAAAACAAACCGTCAAAGAGACTTCACGATGCCATCCCACTCAACTCCTTCCTCTTCAACTTCCTACGCCCCCACACCCCCTTACTCCTCTGCCATAAACCTCCAGGCCCCTCCCTCCCCACCACCCCCACACTGACCTGTCACCACGCCGGGGAAGGGACTGCTGACCGCCACCGCCGTGAAGGAGCTGGAGGCGCCGCCGAACGGCGTCATGATGGCCGACGCGCCGCCGAAGGGCGTGAGCGAGGCGCCCATGCCGTGGCCGCCGTAGCCGCTGTTGTTCATCTTGGCAGCGGGGGAGTGGCCCATGAGGGTGGGGTCCGGCCCGTAGTGGCCCATGTGGGAGTTGCCCGGCCCCGACGCGCTGTTGTCCGGTCGGTACTTGAGCGCCGGGCCCTTGTCCTCTTTGCTCTTGACGCAACCCATCCCCGAGCCTGAGGTGGAGGAGGAGGAGGAGGAGGATGATGTTAAAATACTGATGATCATATAGTTGCTTGCGGGACACGACCCGGGTGAGCGTTCAAAAAGGAGATCAGTCGTTATACCGCGTCATCAGGGAAGGAGGCTTATTGATCAGGTGAACAGACTTGCCCTATGGTAAGTTATAGAAGTTTAATAGAAGTTAACATTTTACCCAATCAGCTCATATCCCCCAAAACAAAACAGAGGACTTTGACCTTGTTTAAGGAGCAATACTCTCCCTTTACCTCATGCTTCTATGTTGATGATTTGAAAGCACAGATTTAGGATTTTTTCATCAGCCCACAGGTGTATATTAGCATATAGAGTACCCGTCAGATATTCACCAGTTTTTTCCCAAAACACTGTCTCAATCGTCAACACCTAATGAAGCTGCAACGCTGGATCCGTTCCACTCTGAGGGAAACTCATGCCAACATTATGTGTTGTGGTTTTCTACTATAGGAAGCGGGCTTCCAGGCGAATATAGTAAACCGATATTTGTAGCATATGGCTGATATTCACACCTTTACAAAGCCTTGATATAAAGCCTTCGCGGCACCAAAATATTTGTCGTCAACACACTATCAGGTGGGGAAAGGAGATGCAAATATTTCTGGCTAAACATGACCTTGCATGTCTCAGATGTCCAACAGCAGCCAGATAATGCAGATCCCATTACAGCCTATGGCCATGTTAAGAGCCCTGGCCACACCCGCCCCCAATACAAAGATATGTGTGAGATTTGAGAAGCAGAGCATAACAGCCTTCCAAGAGATAAAGATGGAAGTCTTTCCCACAGAGCTAACGGTTACACGATATGCGTTGTGCGTGGATCTATGCATGTCACTCCATATCCATCATGTGCTAGGGTACCAGCTCATGACTTTATGGATGAGTAGTTAATGGTTGTCATCAGCACAGCTTTAGGCTGGGTGGATGATTAGGGAAATTGATGTCAGCCCATTGATTTAGTTCAACTCATTAGGAAAAGCATAAATACTTTAACCACTGCTATACCCAAATGGGTGCGTCAGACGTGTGTGCATCGTTAGAGGAATGTGGTCCCTGGAAGAAACCGGTGTCAGACGCTTCGGGGCGGAGAGTGTGAGGTAACTTAGTAGTGTTGCCACACATCAATTTCACTGCCGTCGAGTAAGACACTACTGAACAAGGTTGATCAGAGATGTGTGCGACGCTTGCGCTTGTTAGTTGCTTTCACTCAAAGATTTAAAGGGTTCAGCATTGAGATGAAAACAGCCATAGCAAACCTGGGAGAAGATGAACATCTTAAATAAATGGACATCTTAATTCAGAGGCAAATGGGAAGTATTTAGAGGCATGATATGGTGATTACGGCCTATGTATCGCCAGTAGCACAGCCAATATGCAGACTTGTTCAGTCAGACCTGAAGTCAGTAGGCCCAAGCTAAATCGAGAGCAGCTGGATAAGGATGCAGTACTCCTTGGCATAGACTTGGTTAGTAGAGGGTGACTCACCAATCACCAGGGCAATAAATGTAGCGCCTTCACTTTCTCATTGGGAAAAATAAGGATTCCGCCATATACCGACCATTGTTTGATCATTCCAAACATATTCATCGCTCCATCTTCGGACTGGCATGGTTGGACTGGGACGAGGTTGGACTTTTTTTCCATTGTCGAGGAAGTCGGGGCAAGACGGGGAATTTACCAGCTGTTGGTGACATAGTTTGAATAGAGCAGCCACTGACGCCACAACAGAGGTCTTTGTGAACCTGACAGCCACCTTTGACCTTGCGCTGACCTGCATGTCAGCCACCTCGTAGCTTTAAAGTGCCAACGAGGCACTAGGCAGTGCTTGAGCTAAATGCTTAAAGCTAAAGCTAAACCAACATATGTTCTTGGAAGGAGGGCAAGTCAACATGGTGAATGTGACAGAGCAGGGGTGGTGGTATCTTGTAGCTTGAGAAGGGACCGACACATGGCCAAAGTCTTTGCCCTATGACCCAAGTCAACATAATCCTGGATTGTCCTACTGTCTTATCCGGAAGAAAATGGACAGATGTTATGAGGCTTAGGCTTTCAACAAAGCATTCTTTTACTTTATTTTCTTTTACGTATCCATTTTATTTTATTACTTTTCAATTATCTTTTTTAATATTAAATTTGATGGTATGGCAATGTTTCTATTTTAAGTACTTATAGTCTGCCTCCTTTATGAAAAATGCTATATTAAGTTGCCTTGCCTTAGAACACCAAATTTTTCCGTATTTTGTGATCTTTTCTAAAGATTTTAGAGATGGACTAACTTGGAGTGCAAATCCACAACGTTAAAAAGCTGCACCTCAGATCCTTTACCAAATGTAAGCATTCTACTGAGGGGAATTTTTGTGATGAAATGATCAAGGCTTGACACTTGTTTCACCTCATCAGCTTTATGTAAAATACCCACTTAGTTATTTTAGAGGTTGGTAAAGGCTGTTTTGAATGCAACATTACCACCCCAGCTTCAACAAGATTAATCTGCAGAAGCTAAAAGGAGGTCAGGGTTGTAAATGTACGGCTCCCTCTCTGTACCTGTCGTCCTGAAGACTGATATGGCCATGAATAGTTCATAAGCCCGCAGGTCCCTCAGGGAGGTCGATAATGCTGTGTGTGAAATTTGTTCATTTTCCAGCAATTTCACTTGCAATGCAAGACCAATGCTCTCTGGCACAGAGAGCAAGGAGGTAGCTCACAGCCGAAACATGAACGTTTTATGATAGTTTGGATGGAGATGTTTATGGCGGAATATCACTGCCAAAAAATCACAAGCAAAAACGACATTGCGCACGTACACAAATGACATTCGAATGTTCGTTTGGAAAAAAATCACGAATTCGAACTATTCGAATATTGCGTTTTTGGATACATTTCGAACGAATATTCGAACTTCGAATATGTTTGCCGTCTCGTTGAGAGTGCTGGTGGGCCGCGGCTTCCTGCTGGGCATTTCCTTACTTTAAAACGAGGGACATCGCGAACAGACAGAGGCTCATTCACAAAGCAGTTAGGCGCTTGTACCGCGGGAGTGTTTTTTCACATTCAAATATTATGAGGGACATCGCGAACAAACAGAGGCTCACTCACAAAGCAGATAGGCGCTTGTGTAACCGAGCGTTGGCACTTAGATATTTATATGACAAGAATGACACAAGCGTGGAAGGGAAAATAGTCTTGTTTACAGTACATATCAGAAGTCACCCAGTCACAGCGTGAGAGCTGGAATACCTATATCCAAGTACGGAAACCCCGAGGGGATAAAATACATTCGCTCTTCACAATACTAGTCTGTTACACTTGTACCGCGGGAGTGTTTTTTTCACATTCTAATATTATGAGGGACATCGCGAACAGAGAGAGGCTCATTCACAAAGCAGATAGAGGCGCTTGTACCGCGGGAGTGTTTTTTCACATTCGAATATTAATTTTCACGTTCGAATTCGCGTTGTTGGATACATTTCGAACGAATATTCGAACTTCGAATATTCGTTGACAGCCCGACACATGCGTGCACCTATAGTATTATCGCGAGCACTGTGAGTCCGTTTGTGATGTCTTTTTCATAACGAAACAGACGTCCTTGTCCGCACAAATGCAGCCTTGCGCTGGTTTAGTGGGCGGCGCCAGCCAAAGCCGTAGTTTCCCTTAATGGGATTGGTTACTTGTTGTGCAGTTAAAGTAGCCTGGCTCTGCCCGCCTAAGTACTTGCACTAATTTATTATTTCCCTTCAGTACTTGTGCCGTGTTCCAATACCCGTACTTCCATGAGTATACTTTAAGGAAGTATACTATCCGTACTATCTACTACGTTAATTTTTTTATTGCCGTGGCTCCTCCCCCGCAATAAACATCCCACTTTTAACGGTGAACTCTTTACGCCTAGCAGCTATAAAAAGCTATAAAAACTACAAAATGACTATTAATGCAGGCTATGTGGAAAATGGGCCGACTTTGGCTCAGCCTGGCTCCGCCTCTTCCGCTACGTGGCTAAGATGGCTGCCGTTGAGTACGGAAAGTGTCCTTCGATCCCAGGCCCCCAGGAACACTGCATACTTCCGCAATCCACCAGTGCTCAGCGGCCAAGCCTGGTATTGCAGCTGTTTAAGCGGGCTGTGGACGGGTCCCTCAAATCATGGGACCCAGAGTGAACGGAGATCTCCGTTCACTCTAATACAAGTGGGGAACAGGAATGTGTCTCCGCGAAAAATGTCTGGATATCAATCAAAGGCTCATAATTACCTTCATGCCATGTCCTAAAAAAATGTATGTTTTTTCTTTTCAAAACGCCACCTCAAGCGTTTTATTAGCCGTTATCTCGCTGGGGAAGAGGGGTGTTCAGCTGAAAGGAGTCGTAGTGAAACAAATGGCATCCGAGAGGGCCTAGTTCAGTGCTTCGTTAACGTGTCCGATTTTTGGACTAGTTCATCTGCTGCTCAATAACTCTCATGGTCCTCTGCTTGCGATCATTGTGATTCATCATGCATTGATCCATTTATTCAAAAGATCCAAAGACAAAGAACAGGTGCATTACGGTATCATTTTATATTGTTGTTGGACCGGAGTGGGGGGATGGGCATGCATGCGTTCTATATTTCTGCATCCGGTACGTCATGAAATAGGGCGTAGCCATAGACCAATGATGCGGAAGCATATCGCTCCTTGATGTTGCCCTGCGCCACTGAGCAGTTAGGTAGGTCCATGTTCGATCCACACTTCACGATTAGCCCGTTTTGAGTACGACATCCGGGTCCTTGAAGTATACTTATTTTCGCCAGATCTGAATTGGAACGTACTCGTACTTAAAATTTGGCTAGTAAGTACGGACAGTACGGGTATTGGAACACGGCATTGGTCTGGGTCTGCGGTATGCAAGTCGGTTATTTCCGTCTAAATTTTGTGCGTCCACTCAGCGAACAGAGGGAGTGGCTGAGAACAATGACGTTAAAGTCAGCTCTCGTTGCCGGACATCTTCACGGCTCACGCACAGTGTTTGGTTTGTTTACAGCCTGCGTGCAATGTGATTCCTGGCCAAACGTAAGCGATTGGTTATGGAAGATCCAGAGTGGCACTGGGCAGATCCAATAGTTTTAAACTTCAACAGACACCCGCCTTCAAGTGAGTTAACGTTAGTCAATTGAGTGGGTCCAGACACTCTGTGCAAATTAAATGAAGTACGAGATTCTGGTAGGCGAGGCTACAGTTAAAGTGCTTGCAATAATGATTTGTGTACATGAATGTGTTAGTTGTGTGCATGCACATTAGTCATTTTGCTCACTATTTTTGCAAGTGATGACGCCGTGGATGTTCCGTTACATATTACACATTTTAGAAAGGGCCTATTTGAGTTTGGTTGTTAAATAATGTCCTTTAATCAAAAGGAATTTAGACAAACTATGGATGCTTCAGTGAGAGGAGATCATTTGGGAATGCATTTTGTTCTGCATCCATCGTAAGAAGTTGCATGTGAATCCCATTGGATTCACTTGGTCTTTTCGTCACTGTTTTTCGATGCTAGAATAAAGCATTACTCTGATACCTATCCTAGGAGGTTCACCCACAGAGCCATCCCTGGTGAAAAGGGAGCCTGATGACACCTCCTTTTAAAACTGACTACAAAAAGTGTATTTCAGGCCCGTCTAAAACCCTCTAATTCATCTTTTGTTATGGAGAAAAGAGGGAGTGGAAGACTGTGCCTTGTGGTTCTCCCCACATTCAGCGGTATCCTCAACATTTCCCAGACCAGTGGAAAGCCATACAAATGCTAACAATAACCAGTGCAAATGCTAATGAGTGCTCACGACAGGACAGCAGTGTCGCAATGCTCATCCCGACCTTACGACAAAAACACAGTAATGCACCGTGGAGAGTCCGCCTGGAAGCATCTGCCTGCGTCCTCCGTTCGAACAAAAGCACACATCTGCTCTCCACGGCAAAGGGATAGGACAAAATCGAAATGGGTGGAGGTTGGTTTAAATGAGTGACCAATACCAAAATAAATGGTGAACGTGCTGCAAAGAGTTGAATTTGTCCTTAGATTTTACAGTACAATTCAGGGCCGCAAGCCAGCTGTACGACAAGTACCTTGTGGACTACCCTGATAACAATGTTGAGCCCCAATACTGCCCTCCTGGTAAACAGTGGCCATCCCTATGGAGCAGTCTCGTTGAGCAGTACGACGAAATAAGTGGTACGGGAATGACTGTATTGATTCAGTACACTACATTCACTACATTTCCTCAGTCAGCCGTTAGGAAGTCAGCTTGTTTTAGAGGGGAAACCCTTAATATGATAGTGATGGTAGAACATTCTCTGCTCCGCAGCAAGTCCATAATGTTGTGACAAGGCAACAATTCCTCTACCTCTCTAGACCACCACACAGACCACAGTAGTAGAGTAGTAGTAGGCTGCCAAACCATCATGCATTGATATACATGTGGAAATAACTTACGATAGGTGGGTTTATGAATGACAAAGACGCCATTATCCCAACATATTCCTCTTTGACAGACTCCACATTATGGTTAGGCTTGGAACCAGACGAATCTTGCAAGCTCCAGTTTAAATTTGCTCTGCTGCAGATAAGGACTGGCTACCCTCCGATACAGAACCATGTCTGCCAGGTACGAGATAGACTGACCATTTCACAAGCGCTTATCTAATACGAGTTGGGATAAACATGATGACGGAGTAGAGCAGCGCCGTAGAGGAGTGCCGCAGAGGCCTTTCCAACAACAACAACAACAACAACAACAACAAAGATGTCTGTCGCTGTTGTGAAACGGTCGGTCAATTCCTCTACCGAGGCAGTATTATACAGACTGTACGGTATATTTTCACTCAAAGAAGAAGCAACGACAGTGCTTCTATCTTTTGCTGAGAAGGAAGATCCATCACCCGTTTTGTTGCAGGCCTCCTATCCGACCTATGCGTCCAGGGGTCTTTTGGTCTTGGCCCGTAGGTGACGCCGTTTGGAAATCGAATATGAACAGAGATGTTCCAGCCTAATTGCATCTTGCAGTTGGTCTGGCGATGCCAGGCTACATGCGGTCTCTGCAACAAGATGCGTTGAGAGCAAAGGGATGCGGAAAGCAAAAGGGTTTGAGACACTGTAGTGCATTTGGCCATCTCTTTAAGGACAAGGAAAAATACCCAGTTCTCCTGATAAAACTACCCATCCCCTGGCTGGTATCATCTCATTATTCAGCCTACAACCACATTACATACAACTAGATATTCCTGAACCGCATAAAACAAAACCGGATCGGTTTCGCCCGTTTCGGCTCTGTGCGTGGACGGGCCCAAAGTCAGATTATCGGCTGCCCTCTTCCCGGGGACGTGGTTAATAGTAGGCTGTTAAATAGATAATAATATTTGCAATGGTGAAAAAAGCAAAAGAAAAAAATATTTTGCTGGTTCCAAGGGAACAGGGTGACAGACTGCAGAAATATGCGTGCACAAGCACAGGCCACAAATGAGATTCTAGTCACGAATTGGATTATGAATGACTACTCTAGGAGTTGTCATTTAGAGAGGGAAAAACCACGGGTGTTGGAAAGAAATGCTTCCATTTAAACACATTTATCAAATTAATCATACATCTACCCTTGCATACAGAACAAATTGAATAGGCAATGTTGAGGAAAGAATTACTCTACAAAGGTTTAACCAATAAGCCTATAAAAAAGCCTGATTGTAGGTGCACTTAGAACAACAAGTGAAATAAGGAACCATATAACTCATTTCAATTTCCCTGTTTGCTGTATTCCTAAACCCACAAGGCAGTCTTTACAAAGCAGAGTCACAAAACAAGAACTGGGTGAACCAGCAGTTGCTTCTCATTTGAAAGCTGTACCCATCATGCTGTGGTAAAAGGGGATTTGACAAAATGTGTGGCGCTCAAACAAACGTTGGGAGGCCAAGCCTTTCCCAGGAGGACATGTGACCAGGGGGGCTTGGGGCCAGACAGCAAACATGGAGCGTCACATTAAAAGGGACATGCTGGCTTTCACTGGGCCTCATGACACAATTTTCCAGGACTGGGATGGGGGAATCCCATTAGGGTTGGACAATACGATTTCCGAGATAAGAACACAAGACTGAATAGGAGCCTTTCCCTGAATCAGGTCCACTGTCATCGTTTTTTATGATAATGATGCATAACCTGTCAAATTAAGAGCAACATAACCTTTTCAACAGCGTTATAGAAATATAAATCAACTATTGTTATGGCCACAGCAGTTCATGATAAATTGCCCTGGGATAGATAAAGAAAAGGACTATCATGACTTGAGGTCAAAAGACTCCTCTTGAAAGAAAAAATAAGGTAAAAGTTCAGTCAATCACCTAGGCTCAGACATGGTAGTATCACGCTTCACAGTATCAACGTCATGCTTAGCCTTTAACATACATATCAACCAGCAAGGGTAGCTCAGCAAGGTAAAATAAGTAGACAGAGAAATGTATTTGGAAGCTAGCTAAACTAGCACTCATCAAGAACCCTATCGCTGAGGTGCTTAATCAGATAGGTGAAACGGTCCTGGAAAAGGTGCTGTAACCTTTGAGCCACAGCATTGCGTCATGTTTGCACTCACTTTCGGCACACCTTTAAGTCTCCTCAGTGCCTGTCGATTCACACAACCTCAAATAGGCTAACGCCTGAGCTTGATTGCATGAACCACCATGAAAGTTGGATATTATACTGGCAAAAATACATTGCCTCTATATATAAGCAGGTCAGGCTTTAAGGAATAAGAAAAACACATTTGTTCAGCTGATATGGGCTGCCAGCCAGAAGGATTGAGAGCATACGAAAGGCACCCCACACTAAGCAGTGTAATTCGGTCACAGCCCTGGCAGACATTCTGTGGTGCTTATCACTGGGGCATCCTGCAATCTCTGCCAATCACAGAGAGCAGAGGAGGAGAGCGAGATGGGGGTGGGGACGGACTTCCTTCCGACTCCATTCATGCCATTCAGACCACCTGCTGTGCCTGTCAAAGGATTGAGTCAGGGTGGGCAAGGGAGAGAGACATCTTCAAAGAAGAGCTCTCCCTATAGTTCTGTCCCTGTCGGGCGAACACAAAAGCCACAGCACCATAGACATCCGCTGAATTCTGCTGACTTAGACATCATCACAGCTTTGTCGTTCACTCTCTTCCCCACCAATGTAACCCATCTGGGAATTTTTTTCTTTTGAGGATTATCAACATTTTGGCAAGCTAATGGAAGCTTGCCTTACAAACATACCACGCATATAATGTACACAAATGGTGAACATCTATACAGCTAGGGATGTTCAAGGAGTGGAGATCCTTCAGCCCAGCTTCCCCAGCAAACACCACCTGTGAATGCTCCTCACTTAGTTGCCAACAGGCTACTCCACTCCAGCTGTCCGTGTGCATGTGTGTGTGAGTGAGAGAGCGAGAGAGAGTGTGTAAATGGGAGACGACCAAAGTGTCGTCCAGGGTAGTAGGCCTACTGCACAGACTGAGGATTACCATAGAGGGGGATTACTGGAGGACAACATTGCATCTACACACACATTGCTAGAGCACACCCGCAGGCGAGTAGTACACATTTTGAGACTCCAAGTATGAGGGAGGAACCACATCAGTACAAATTAAACACTAGAATAGAGGCCACTAATGTGTATAATGAAATGAGGACAGTAACCTACTCATGTATCAATCCATCTATCTATGTATATATATGACACGACTCAAAATCGTGCGGCGTTTTCAAGTGCCAAGTAAATGTTTGGGAATAAAATATGATCTATAGGTCCATCACATGTTGTACAGTATGTGGGCCAGATCACATAGGCCTCAGTAACGTTAGGTTTGAATGTGTTAGAGACAGACTCGTAGGTTAACTTTGGAAGGAAAGCTTAGGCGATTCCAGACAGCCACCATAACACGAAGACGACTATTGCCGTCAGTTCGGGCCGCATTTTAAATTCAACTCCCATGCCTTGTTTCTGTGAAGCAAGATGAACAGACGTCTTGGACAATTGTTTTAACTTCTTCCTATGTTGTTAAAGCGAGACAGTCAGCGAAAACCTATCGCTCCACCGTTTACTTTCCAAACTACTTTCGGCTCAAATGTTCACTTTAAAAAAAAAAAACACTTACCGTAAAAGAGACCTTTATTGCTTCGGGGTGAGGCTACATACGTCCTGTGGCGTTTGTTCCACGTAGTTTATGGTTAAAATCCAGGAGGAATTACCCTACGAAGGCTGACTCGACTGTGAAATCTCAGTCTTCGGTCGGTCCCATGGCGGCTTCTCTCGTGCGCCCACAAACGTACAATCCCAAGGTCCCTTGTGTTAATGTTCAATCACAAGGATCGACCAGTCGTTACCGCATGTATATTAAATGCCTGGATTGTTTCACGAAGGCGGAGATCGTCGACCATGGAGAATAACAAAAACAGGAACCGGCGAAGCCTCCATTGAGCCCCACAACAATAGAAGTAGCAGCTAGGACGAGGCCAGGAAGAATCATCCCCTTTAGCGAGGATTTCCCATGCACTCAATATGGCCGACATCCCAAATGCATATTGGTGTGGAAAATCATCCCTGACCGCCCCGGTTTTCCTGGCAATTTAACTGTGCATCGTTTTTGAATATATATATATTTTTTTAAATTTAAAATAAATAAATAAATCAATAGTTAAAATAACCACAAATGTCTAGGGTCGTTTAACCTTTGAACCTTAGTTGAACCAAATCCAAATGGCATTGGCGCCCTCTAGGCTTTGATGTTGGAAACGGCCTCTGATAAGCTTAATAAACCTCCCTCGCTGTCGTTTTTGCACTTAAAGCCTTTGTTACGCCTATCACAATAACAGTGATTTAGGCGTTAATCTGAAATACCTTGTATGGAAGGATACATTCAACAGATTTTCTGATATTACTTTTATAATATACTTTTTTGTGTTTAGCTTTATTTTCTTTCTCTCTTTAGCTCCATCCTACGGAATAGGAATAGGGCCACAGGTGATTGTTTTGTTGGAGTTCAGACTGTAATCTCGGAATTCTGACTCTAATTTCAAAATTCAACTACCAGATTAAAAAGAGTTCTGACTGTGAAGTCAGAATTCTGAGATGCAGTCAGAATTCTGACTATCAAGTCAGAATTCCGACTTTAAACTCAGGACTCAAAAGAATAGGCCTACACATAGGCTATATGATGATTTTTTTTGAGTGCTAACTTTGTCAGAATTATGTCTTTAAGCTCAGAATAAAAAATAGTTCTGACTTTAAACTCTGAAATCTTGTTGTGGAGCCACTACAGAACTGAATACATTGCTTCAAAGGCTTTTTCTTGACGAGTTACACATGTGAGTTTGAGGAATGTCAGCGGACACTGAGCTAATGACGTAGCCTATATTGTGAACTCTGAGTCACGTTTAAAAGCCTCATAAAGGGGGCTACCAAAAGAAGGATGTTTGGCTGGTGGATCACTTTGCAATCCATCCAGCTCTCTCATAAATGCAGGCGATCACTCAAGGTCACGGATGATATTTGGTCCTCTGTGTCTTGTTCTTCTTGGGCTATAGGCCCAATCCCAGTTCTAAAGTTCCAATTGCAGTGTTGGTAATTGTGGGTTTATTGTTCAAGGTCTATCTATCTATTATCTTCTATCCGTCTAGCTTTCTGTCAGCATCTCTTTGTTTTGTCTTCCCTCTCTGACATTTATCTTACAACCTAAACTTAGCCTATAATTATAAATAATATAGGCCTATGAATTTATCAACAAGTGAGTAGGCTACACCTTTTTTTTTATTTGTCCGAAACCTTTTACTGAGATAGCTAGTTCAAAAATATTGACTGTATTCAGCCGTTGTTAGATATCTACGAAAAGTGTGCCTTTTAAATTAGATGTCTCTCTGAACAGACTGTGGGTTTCACAAAACGTTTTTCAGGTTTATTTCCCCACACAATTTACCCCCAAAACACGCATTGGGAGTTTCTGAACATACACACATGAATCATAAAAAATATCCTCTAAGTAGGCCTACTCGAAGATGATCCGGGTCCTTCAAGGCAACCTACCTCTCTTCTTCATCCATCCCCCGCAAACTTTGGCTCTGTGACTTCACTCCTGAACCAATTATTATTTAGGCTACTATAGTTATTATATTTCTGCGGAACCAGAGCAGAGACGTATTATAGTATAATTCAACACATATATACACATTGGCCATTCACATTGGGACAAAGCATGACAACCTGCATGAATAACAAGATTTCAGTCTTTGATGACTAACCTGCCGGTTTTCTGCCATGGGCTCCAGGTCACACAGAAATCTTCAGTTAATTATGTTTGATTAAATGTTTGTATTCATATCGGTTCTTAAAAAAATAAACATTTTCCATCAACATAATATATTTAATTGCCTTTCCGTTCTTCCTAAACGGCTGGATGAGCAACGTTTACTTCAGTCCACTGGGTATAGGATGGTAGACTGATCTATCCAGCACAGATCTATGTGGACACGCCCACTAGTGACGTCATATGGGGCAGATTTTCGAAACGGCTTGTAAGGCTAATCACACTTAGCCTGGTTCTACCAGACTCTCGTACTTCACTTCATTTCATTTCATTTGTACAGAGAGTCTGGACCTAAGCAATTGACAAACGTTAACTCACTTGAAGGCGGGTGTCTGTTAAAGTTTAAAATTATTGGATCTGCCCAGTGCCACTCTGGATCTGCCAAAACCAATCGTAACGTTTGGTTGTGACGTATGTCATGCGCCGGGAATCACGCGCAGGGTGTACACAAACCAAACACCTTGCGCGTCTGCACGAAAATGTCCGTCAACGACAGCTGCAGGTTTTGTTCGTCGAACAATTTAATTTATTAGGGAAAAATTGCACATTGTAAATCAACTACCGACCTACAACAACAACTCAAACTGGCGTACGACTTTATCGTCATTGTTCTCAGACACGCCCTCTGTTCGCTGATTGGGGGCCGCTGTGGCGGCACCAGAAAACCAAATTACATACAGCAGGTCCAGACCTAGTACTGAAGGGAAATTCAAATTGAGCTTAGTACTTAGGCGGGCGGAGCCAGGCTAAATCACACTCACACCTTGTGGTATAATATGTCTCCTTTTCAGTCTCTACTTGCAGGCTTCCGCCCACTTTCAGCCCGTGAAATTATTTGGATGTAGGCCTAATTGACATGCCCTCTGTTCGGGGAGGGAATTTAAGTCCCTATTTTTCCTATTTAATGGAATGTTACTTATTGTTATTATTATTATTATTATTATTATTATTATTATTATTATCATTATTATTATTATTATTATTATTATTATTATTATTATTATTATTATTATTGTTGTACCTCTATGTTGGTATTGATTCAAATGAAGTTTACTGACTTAAATATGTCATACATTTAATTGGGTGTTATAATGAAAATAAAGGTTGTTAGGTGTCCTGCTATGGTGGAGTTAGGCCTATAGCCCATATCAGGGCTTGTTTCATTGCCATATTAGGTTTTCTATTTCACTATAGAGAAAGTAAACTGGCAAAAAAAGGAAGAAAAAAAGATGGAGTGTAAAGCTTTCTCGGTGATTCATCCTCTGAGTCAAACGGTCCGCATTGTGTCCTTCTCCTCCTCATGGTGGCGCCATTTGTTAAGCGATTTGTCTGGTCACGGTGGGAACGAGCGCACGTATTAAGGTGAGAGTCTTTCTTTAGTTTTAACCCTTGCCGACGCATTCACTCTTTTTGAATCACGCCCTGTAACAGAAGTTGGGATGGGCTGTAAGGCGACGGCTGCGTGTTCGTCATATTGCGTCAGAGTCAACTCATTTCTGACGTGAACGTATTGAGGCTGAAATGAATTGGAATTGGCGCAATGGTAACGGGCCTTACCGGTGACAAGGCGCATGGCCGGGTAGGCCATTGGGAATTGGAGCCTACGCACACACCGTTCAAAGCCTTTATGAAATAAGTATATATTGAGAATAATTATGAGAATTTCTGTATTATAACACTTTGTAAAATAGTCTTAGGCCTACACCTGAGCGATTCGTTTGGGTGTGGGTATAGAGCTTTAGGCCTAGCCCACTTATAGCCTATAAAGGATATCAAACATATATGCCTGTGTCTATAAATGTATATGTTTAGGTTGCGTGAGACTCAACATATTGAAATGTGATTTTAGGAAACGAGGAGATTCAAAGCCATGATAAACCATACATTTGATATCGATCCAAATCCGCAATTCATGTTTTGTAATACAGATTAATAGGCTCATAGTCGAAAAAACGACTTGGGGAGCTACAAAATTGTCCTCGTCATTTCAGCACTGGACAGTTCCCGTTTCCCGAAGGCCTGTGGTTTCTATATCGGAAACGCGGTCCCAAGCATTACTCCCCGAAGTCCATATCACGGAGACAGCGCTACCATCATTTCTCACAAAAATATGATCATTTCCCAGCTCAGCCATAATCATAAAACCCTAATTGGAGTTATCGATGACGAGTGGGAGACGCAGTGGTCGTGTTGAGAGATAACATGATTTGTGCTGACCGTCACGTCGATTCGTGTAAAGTTCATAAATGTATGCAATCGCCCCTTTCAGAAGAATTAAGTTTCGAAGTAAACTTCCTTAGGGGGTGGGGTGGGGGGTGGGGGTGGTGGGGGGAATGAGTCTGACGGATGCATCGATGAGGAAGGAACTGTACTATTATATTCCGGGAGGAACGCCTGATGACGTCTATAGCATCCTTAATGTGACTTATTGAAAAAAAGGCAAGGCTCGCGATACATGGATAAAAATCCAAGGCGAATCGGAGCGCAGGACAAAAACTTTTTTGTGCAAGGATATGTAGACGCACGGAGGTATACTTTTCAGTTTTTGTTTTGCTTCAACGACCGGTTTAGTCACCTATTGTGTGTATAAAAGTGCGATTGCGCTGCGTTGAGGGGAACATAAGGGGAAACGGCAGCGGCGCTTGAGCAAGGGAAGAGAATAAGAGGTGCCGAGAGGAAGATCTCTATCTCTCTCACACGCTTCGACAGCCGCGCCCGGATCACATCCCAACGCGCTCCTCTCTTCCACCCCTGCTATAGGTACGTGCTCACCGCTTTATGCAGCAGCCTCGGTCGCTTTAGTAACACGGAACAATTATATAGGCCTAACGGAGCTCAAGATTAAGTTGGATTATTTTAATTTACATTTTTCTTTTGCAGCGTTTTTCCATTTTTTTCTCTCTTAACTTTGTGATTGCCTCCAAAGGAGCACAATTTGTTGTGGATTTACGATCATTTCTGCACTTTTATGGAATGGAGTGATATAAGGAGCGTGAAAACAGTGTTTCGTAGAACGGAGTGTGCCTCTATATACTTGGTTTTAATTGTCTTTAACCAATCCAGCTGATTAATGTTAGGAATATCGTAAGGTAGCCTGTGATTTTATTACAGAAAGAATGCGAATAAGTATTTTTGGAATGCAATGGTTGTATTCAATTGTTTTAACATCTCTTTTCTTTTTCTTTTCCATTCCAACAGCATGGCCAGTTCGAGTAAAGCGACTTTAGTCTTGCTCATCTACGGAATCATAATGCACTACAGTGTTTACTGCACACCTATCGGATTAAGTTACCCTAAAATAAGGTATGTGAATGTGCTTTTTCTTCCACTTTGTTTATACATGTGATAGTCCGGATATTAAAAAAACTGTATTCGATTAAAACGAACATGTATTGTACGTTCAGCTATTCCACTGCAGTACAGTTTCTAGGCTACTGTGTGTATAGCGCGTCATTCTGGATCGGGTATCCCTTATTTCCAACAAGCGTAATAACGCACGCTATCTCTTTTTTTGCGTCTGCTATTTAACAAAGGAGAAAAACAATCGTTGATATGGCAATTATTTTCCACTTCCACAAATAACTGACTCTTGGAAAATGACAGTGGAAATGTCGTAGTGGTTTGGGTCCATCGGGACGGTGCATAGAACAGCCCCTGTTTAAGACGAGAGTGCAGTCAGTGCTACGGATAGCCCTGGGGATGACGATGGAGAGGCGTCACCGAGAGGAGGCGAGGCGAAACGAATAGGAATGCTTTATCCTAAATTATAAAAAAAATTGTCAATCCAAAGCAAAGCCATAACTTAGGCGTGGTTTTTTATTCATTCGTTCGAATTATACGCTGCGGATTTTTATAAATCATATTTCCGCTCCCTAAGGCCCACCACGTACAAAACGTGTCCATCCCCATTGTCTCTCTAGGCCTTAATAATTAATGACACTTCAGCCAATGGAGACTCGGCAACCCATCACATGCATATTTGTCCGAAACAATAAAATGTAAATTATTATATGCGGAATTGCATCATCACTTTAGCAGAAAATGTTTATTTCTTTCAGTTTTTTCCACTAGACTACAAAGTTAAAATATCACGTTACCTCGGTTATTTTTGTTGGAGCCTTATTCGATTATTCTGGTGCCATTTATAGTGTTTCATTCTTTTCCCCAAAAACGATCACGAATCGAAATATTCGATTTCGTTTTTTCTATTCCAGACTAGATAATGACGCTTTCGATGAAGATGGGAATTCATTATCGGACATGGGGTTTGACAGTGATCAAATTGCTATACGAAGCCCACCATCCTTAGATGACGACGTGTACACACTGTACTACCCTCCAGAAAAAAGGTAAATAACCCTCTACCCTTCTCAAGTACAGACTTATAATGGAACTCAATTCCATTTAAAACATTTTGGATGTTTGCTTGCTTTGTTTTTCCAGAGTAACTCATTTTATTTGTTCAATGTTATTTTCATATCTAGTAGCCTAAAATGCTGATGTAAATTCTTAATGAAGTAACGATTAGAAAAAATAGGTTAGAAACACGTGTGTGTGTGTGTGTGTGTGTGTGTGTGTGTGTGTGTGTGTGTGTGTGTGTGTGTGTGTGTGTGTGTGTGTGTGTGTGTGTGTGTGTGTGTGTGTGTGTGTGTGTGTGTGTGTGCATTAGGTTGCATACGGTTTATCTATTGCTGTGACATTGAACTTAAAGGCACATTTTGGGCTACTTCTGATCATTCTGTCTGTGCTTTGGTCACTGACGATGTATGTGTTTCGCGTTTTATCATCTCAGAACAGAGAGGCATGCAGAGGAAGAATTAGATAGAGCCTTGAGGGAGATCCTGGGTCAGTTAACAGCGAGACAATATCTGCATTCTCTGATGACAATACGTGTAGGGTAAGGGCATTTCTTATCAGCGTTTACTAAGCCGCCATCACACTGTGCTCTGCGCCGCCCAGCTTCAGGTTGCTGCATCATTGTCTCGACTCCTTCGTATCATTTTTCTGTAGTGGTTTCACTTTCGTTTTGTGCAACTAAGTCCACTATAGAAATGTTCGATGTCCTCGTGAGCATCTCTATAGCGGGCGTGGTATTACGTTCATTAGGACCGACCACCCCTTTAACACGCACAAAACCACAAACATCATGTTTTATTTATGTTTTATTATCACAAAGATAGGTCAGTTGACTTAGATTGAAAAACTAAGGTTGATTATCGATAACTTGATTTTTATTTTCCAAGTGGGCCTCTCTATGCGCCAGAATGTGCCATGGAATGCAAATGAATCATTTATGACAATTGTCTGACAGGATTAAAGCCCTGATTCGTTTAACATTGGCGTCCGCGCTGGTTTTAAGGAACGAAAAATCCCGAATAGGAATAGGGTCCTTGAATAATAAAAAAGCGAAAACAGGCAAATCGATGATTCAGTCGTACAATCCTTAAAATCAGAAAGTAATACTGTTAAAAAAAATGCAGTTCAATGTTGCAAGGATGAGGCTGGCTTTTCACTGCAGCAACCTGTATTCTGACATGATGTGTGTTCCTGTTTTGCAGCGAAGAGACTAGCATGGAGGACGAGTCGGAACCATTATCTAAAAGGCATTCGGACGGGATATTCACCGACAGCTACAGCCGCCATCGAAAACAGATGGCTGTGAAGAAATACCTCGCAGCAGTCCTGGGGAGAAGGTACAGACAGAGGGTGAGGAACAAAGGACGTCGACTCGCGTATTTGTAGCGATGTTAAAGCAGCTCCCCCAAAACTGCCCCTCCTGTGTAAATATCCAGTCGTTCAAGTCATTCAGATATACCTGACAAACAGTGGATTGCGCCTGTGTTCTTTAAACATGTATTTATGTATCAAGTAAAAGCCATTAAATGAATATTTTAATAATAATATCGTTTTTCTTTTGTACAAAAGCACTTGATACCGCACAGTTATATACTTTGTGGACCAATATTTTATTTTCATGTCAACATGTTGAAAAAAACAAAACAAAATGACAAAAAAAAAGACATTCGAAAAAAAATGATAAGTGTGCACCTTCAACGTTATGCGCTTGACATCTTCAAAGGTCATCTACATATGCAGAAAATAAATAGATTTTAAAAAGACAATCAGAGTATTGAATGTTATACTTATTTTTGTAACCAACGTTTTAGTATTTCCTTTTATTGTGGTGTTGTTTTAAAAACAGGCATCAAAGAAGCAGTGAGCATGCTTTGTAAAAAAGCATAACTAAAAAGGAATCTAAATATTTGCCCCTCTGCCCAGACAGACGCCTTCACTGGGCTTTGTGTGTGTGTGTGTGTGTGTGTGTGTGTGTGTGTGTGTGTGTGTGTGTGTGTGTGTGTGTGTGTGTGTGTGTGTGTGTGTGTGTGTGTGTGTGTGTGTGTGTGTGTGTGTGTGTGTGTGTGGGGGGGGGTTATACTGGCTTAGGTTGTAGCCAATCCTCTGAGGGGAAAATAAATTCACTAATTTGAGAAAAACAATTATTTGAAGTCTTGGTGGCGTTGGTCTGACTGCCCATATTGACGAGGGATGAGTTTGTTTACTGTAGACCATGCGGCAAACACTGCGTGCTCACTTGCCTTACAATTGGTGAAATATCGGAGGATAAGCAACGATTGACAGACCTGTGTTAATGAGTTTTGGTTAGCGATAGCCAGCATGAAAACAACCACAAGATACATCATGCATTCCACCGTTTGATTTGATCCACTTCAACGCTTTTGATTTGGAAACCTTGCGCTCCAGTGCTTGGTTACACTCTGGATCCCACCTGTTCGAAGATTGTACTACGAGTCCACATATGGGATAGCCAACACAACCCAGAGACATAATGCATTTGCAATGCGGGCTCGAGGAAATCCGGAGTACCCCCCCCCCCCCCCCCCCCCCCCCCCCCCAGCTTAGACTATTATTATCTATAGCGCTGCTTGTAGGCTAGAGGTGGGAACCTTGTTATACTTTGAGTAGAAAAACTGCATGCCTCGATGCTGTGGCTATTTAGAGTTGGTTGTTTCCTGTTAAGCTTATTTCTACCCTATTGCATCACAGATATTTCGAAAATATGAAAGAGGGAGGGCTATAGGAAAGGGTAGAAAAATACCTGTTGATGCACCCCGCCTGGCGTCGTCGATGTATATCAGAGCCCCCCCGCCCCCGCCCTTTCTGAATGTCCTGTTCCAAGTAGCATTTATTGATATTTTCTTTGGCAGTTTGGTTGTTGTGTTAATGCGTCGATTTGACAATGATGTGGTTTGCTGTTATGACAAAGATAATTGCGTTGGATGTCGGATGTAGGCCTACGCGAGAGGGGGACGAGCTGATCCTGATCACGTGATCGAGAAGAGTAGCGTCGAGAGAGTAACTTATGTATAGAGATGGAGAGAGCGAGAGAAGGAGAAATACGGCGTGTGTGCGAAAGAAAGAGAGAAAAGGGAGAGAGAGAGAGAGAGAGAGAGAGAGAGAGAGAAAGAGAGAGAGAGAGAGAGAGAGACAGAGACAGAGACAGAGAGAGAGATATTTTAGACTCAAGTTATGCGAGTCAAACTAGAGACCAGGCTAAATGGATGAATTGAAATGCCAACGGCATGGCCGATCGACACAAAATACAAGAAATAGAGGATACAAATAAAAAGCGATAGAAAAAATAATAATTGCCTCAAAGATTGCTGCCACGCAATTTGGAATACAGGAGGGGCGTGCGAAATAAAGACAAACCGAGCAAGATATTGTTAAAAGAGTCGCTTAAAAAAGGGTTGGGTTGTAACAAACCCAAATTGGGTGAAGGTGTTCATTACCTGAATAAGGATAAAACGCCCGCCCCCTGACCGTTCTGCCCGCCTCTCTCGCGAGAGTCCAAGAATACGGGACAATGAGTCTGATGCGAGAGCCATATCAGATGGTGAAACCCCGTTCCCTCCGCTCCGTCACCAGGGCGCGAGGCACCATAGCGGAGCAGATGGCCACTGCCACATTGAGTTAGCCTCCTCCAAGTAGGACCGAGGTGTATAAAATTCATACCCCCCCCCCCTCCCCCCGATACAACCCCTTCAAAGGGATCCTCTCTGGACCTCTTAATATATAGAGATATCTCATGGGTTTATTCAATATTATGCAAATGTGGCTTCGTGCACCCTGCACACCAGTCTGCGCTCTGTGCTCCCCTAGAGAGTTATCAATATAATCCTTATTGAATTTGCACCTGTGTGTGTATGCACGTGTATACTTTGTTAGCGTGCGCGCAAATTTGTGCACTTGTATCTTTTGGAGTGAGTGTGCATCTGGGTGTGCATTCTTGTTTGTGTGCTCATCTGTGGGTGTATGCATGCGTGAAAGCATTACTGTGTGTGTGTGTGTGTGTGTGTGTGTGTGTGTGTGTGTGTGTGTGTGTGTGTGTGTGTGTGTGTGTGTGGTGTGTGTGTGTGTGTGTGTGTGTGGTGTGTGTGTGTGTGTGTGTGTGTGTGTGTGCGTGTGTGCATCTGTGTGTGTGTGAGTGTGTGCATGTGTGGGTGTGTGTGTGACTGTGTGTGATGTGAATGTGTGTGTAGGATTGCCTGAGCTGTCTGTAGAGGTGGAAACAGTTTTTTGGCTTTTGTGCCTTGCTTCTACATTGTTTTATGAAAATATGAATTCAAAATCGCCACACATGGTAGTTGGCAATTTTAGTGGCCCTACGATGCTGCAGTACATTAGCTTACGATGAAGCCCTCCTTTTACTCTTTTTAGTCGCTTGGCTTGGTCTGCCCCAGAAGTAGTAGAGTTGTAGAATTAGGCATTTTTTTGTTGAAAGCACGGCCAATGAGTTATTAGGTTAAAGAAAAAAGAATACATGTTGATGGAGCACGCAACATGTGTGTTTGTTTGTGTGTGTTTGTGTGTGTGTGAGCGTGTGTGTGTTTGTGTGTTCTGTCTTTGTGAGAGTTTTGAGCCAATGACCAGTATTAATCAATGTTGAATATAAGGTGTTGTTGATTGTTCAATATTGGTCGGTGATTTATTAATCTGTGAGAAACAGGCCCCATGGTCTTCTGTTATGTGCACCACTAGGTTTGAAGATGAAAAAAGGGGGATCTTTAAACATGAGTTGTTTTACAGATCAAAGCAGATGCCTGTTGTTGATACTACGTATATTTAAAGCGCCAAACGCCTTACTTCAATGTTTGATCTCTTAAACTATCTGAAAAAAACAAAACAAATGTGTTTTACAAGTGAACCTTAGTAAAAAAAAAAAAAAAAGAGACATCATTATACACGCAGAAATCCTAGATGGGGTTTTTACATTTCTCAATGTTATGAAAGTGTTGTAAGATTTGTATGAATAAATTTTTGTAAACAATACGATTTTCTTATGAATGTCTAATCTTTGAAAGGAAAAGGAAAACAAACAAACATATTTGAAGTTAGGATTTAGGTCTTATAATCTAGGCTCAGAAAAAACTAACTTTCAACTCATATTTTCAATTCTTACTCACGTCAATACACAATACACACAAACAGACACACACACACACACACACACACACACACACACACACACACACACACACACACACACACACACACACACACACACACACACACACACACACACACACACACACACACACACACTCATACAAACAGTCGCAAAGTCCCACTACAAGATATCAAGATAAATGTCCTGCAGCCACGGCATCACTAGTCCACAGTGCACTACAGAACCACTCTTTCTTTCAGTCCAACCTTGCCCAGGGGAATCTATCTGTCTCAGTGACTTCAAGTGAGAAATATACTCTATAAAGCCAAGAGCTAAAACATTGACATTGTAGTTTTGGTATGGAGATCCAGGTCTTGATCTTCAAACCATAAATACTCATGAATAAGAATATAAAAATTACAAATGGATATAAATAAAATCAGGGTCTGAGGCATGATTAGCCGATTCTAACATTGACCCTTGCTATAAAATCCTATCAAAACACCAGCATTAAAAATCACAACGTGCGGCAAGCCAACGATGACAATTAGTATTGCATTGCCATCAAATTCATTCATCTTCGTATTAAACTGGCATATACATATCATTAAAACCAATCAAACAAACCAATGAACCAATCGAAAGAACCTCCCAACCAACCAAACAATAGAATGAACCGTCCACGATGGCCATGGAGGCTGACGGGAGAAACCGGAGGGGTTTTTACATTTCTCAATGTTATGAAAGTGTTGTAAGATTTGTATGAATAAATTTTTGTAAACAATACGATTTTCTTATGAATGTCTAATCTTTGAAAGGAAAAGGAAAACAAACAAACATATTTGAAGTTAGGATTTAGGTCTTATAATCTAGGCTCAGAAAAAACTAACTTTCAACTCATATTTTCAATTCTTACTCACGTCAATACACAATACACACAAACAGACACACACACACACACACACACACACACACACACACACACACACACACACACACACACACACACACACACACACACACACACACACACACACACACACACACACACACACACTCATACAAACAGTCGCAAAGTCCCACTACAAGATATCAAGATAAATGTCCTGCAGCCACGGCATCACTAGTCCACAGTGCACTACAGAACCACTCTTTCTTTCAGTCCAACCTTGCCCAGGGGAATCTATCTGTCTCAGTGACTTCAAGTGAGAAATATACTCTATAAAGCCAAGAGCTAAAACATTGACATTGTAGTTTTGGTATGGAGATCCAGGTCTTGATCTTCAAACCATAAATACTCATGAATAAGAATATAAAAATTACAAATGGATATAAATAAAATCAGGGTCTGAGGCATGATTAGCCGATTCTAACATTGACCCTTGCTATAAAATCCTATCAAAACACCAGCATTAAAAATCACAACGTGCGGCAAGCCAACGATGACAATTAGTATTGCATTGCCATCAAATTCATTCATCTTCGTATTAAACTGGCATATACATATCATTAAAACCAATCAAACAAACCAATGAACCAATCGAAAGAACCTCCCAACCAACCAAACAATAGAATGAACCGTCCACGATGGCCATGGAGGCTGACGGGAGAAACCGGAGGAGCCTGGACCCTGAAACAGAGCCTTGG
>NC_044055.1:8428151-8435651 GCF_902167405.1 Gadus morhua | reverse complement strand
GCATGTCGTAACTTTTTGGCAATAGAAACCGTCATCCAAGCTGGTTAATGAATGGAAAAAAAAAACATGTCAAGATGGTAAACTCCCTTCTGATTGGCCATGTAATTGTGTGTTGTTCTGGTGTGTTGTTCTGGTTAGTGCAAATAAAAACATATCCAAAAGAGACCACTTAGAAGTTCAGTTTCCTCAGTTACTGCCAAAATGATGGAAGCTGGATTGAAAGTGTGAACCAATTAGTCAGTATTGTGTGGAAATAAAGATTGCAAAGCCGTCCCTTTAGTATAATATTGTTATCACAGCACAGATACCAACAAAATAAAAGTTATAATCTTCAACCTGGCTAGGTTTGCTGTTATGAACCCTCTTCGGTTATCTTTTCCGTATTTGACTGAGGTAAAGTTACAGACACCAAGAAGTGAGGTTGTTTACGATGGGTGGAAATTGTTAACGTTTCCGGCAGAGCTAATAGTTGCTCTAGCAGGCAGAGAGACCAGCTACCTGCCGAGATGTGTAACACACGTATCCTCTTCAAATGTCTACGCTTACCTTTATCTATCTTCTACCTCGCGCAACTCCTTGACTCCCGGGAGCTTCCGAGCTGACTGCGTCATTTTACTGAAGTCCTTTTACTGAGGTCCTTTTAACATGGTTTCTGCTTTGTACAAACAATCTCTTTTTGGCACAGGCTCAAAGAGTAGCAGGGACTCCCAGCGCCTTTCAGAATTCTGCTCCATTCACACCGCGGGGGTGCTTGAACCCTTTAATTATACACTTTTCCTTCATTTTAGCTTACGGATGTAATGTATGGAGGCTTGATCTGTGGCGGCCAAGGCTTTCATGTTGTCCTCTATAGCTACTGGAATTGAAACCGAGCGCTGGACACAGACATGGCGGTTTGGGGGTCTCAGGCGTCCTCGCTAGAGGTGACCGGGCAGAAGTTACCAGACTGCACACATCAAACGTCTCTCGGAGTTCTGCATGTCCAATGTGACCCCCCCCCCCCCCCACACACACACACACACTCAAACACACACACACACCATTCCCTGGCTCCAGCACTTCAGTCAGTCGATTCATTTCTTTCTTTGTTTTGTTTTTGTTTGTTCATTTCTTCTTTGTGCATTTGGTGGGCCTTTGCTCCTTTGACTTTTTCTGTGTGGGAAATGGCTGTGTTGGTGCTGCAAAATGTAGCGTAGCCGGGACAGATACATGTAAAAACTGAAAGTCTCTTCTCTTTTCTTTTTTTGTATCTCTCTATCCGTCTGTCTTTCTATCTGTCTCTCTCTCTCGCTCTCTCTCTCTCTCTCTCTCTCTCTCTCTCTCTCTCTCTCTCTCTCTCTCTCTCTCTCTCTCTCTCTCTCTCTCTCTCTCTCTTTCTCTGTCTCTCGCTCAAATTCCTCCTGGCCAAAGACGCAAGGCTCTCCATTACCCAACACCCCAGCAGATATCAAACACTGCAATCCTCTCTCTCTCTCTCTCTCTCTCTCTCTCTCTCTCTCTCTCTCTCTCTCTCTCTCTCTCTCCCTCTCTCTCTCTCTCTCTCTCTCTCTCTCTCTCTCTCTCTCTCTCTGTCTCTCTGTCTCTCTCTCGCTCTCACTCTCTCGCCACATCATGTGCTTCATGCCTCTCTCGTAAGGCTGGAGGAGTGCTTTGCTGAATGAGATTTGTGTTAATGAATTGAGAACAAATTGGGAGTCGAGGCGGAGAGAGAGGGAAAGAGAGAGACGTGTGGATGACTCCTGGAAATTGGCACACAGCTTGCAGCCATGATTCCGCATTCCTGATTCTTGTTTAAACAATATAAGACATGAGGTCTGTTTGTGTATATGTGTGTGATTTTATTGTGTGTGTATTTTGGGGGGCTCACATATTTAGTTAAAAAATTAAGAAGTACATACCGTGGATAAGAGACATCTTTTTAATCAATGACTTTATTGGCCTTAGCTCCTTCAGGATTTTAGGCTTTCTTCTTACAACATCACAGATCCTAACGTCAGAGCAGATTCGGTCCAGCTAATTCTGTGGAATCCAGGGTTAACAGAAAAGCATGTGAAGGTAATTTTTGCACCCCCGCTTACTACCTTTTCTAACTACTTGTTCACATTTAAAAGAGGCCTTTCTTTTTTTTTAGATCCTTTTATCACCTCGCTGGAGGTGAATACTTTCCCCACTCGTTACCTTCCGCCCGCGCGTTCGTCTGCAGTGTTCAGGAGGGGTGGGGGGGGGACCTTGGTAGCCCCTCCGAGCTGTCTTAACCCCCGCACACACTCAACCACAAAACTCAGGAGAACCCGCACATAAGGCACAGACTCCATGTGAGACGCAGGCTTTTCCCCATTTCCCCCTCTCTCTCTCTCTTTCTCCCTCTCTCTCTCCCCCTCACATGTTCAAAAGCAAAAGGTGTTGCCTGTCACCAGGCAACACCTATTACACTGAGACAATTGTCTCCGGCTGCTTCAAACAAGAAAGAGAGTGAATACGAGCGAGGGAGCGAAAAGGGAGGGAGAGATTGGGAGAGAGTGAGAGAGAGAGAGAGAGAGAGAGAGAGAGAGAGAGAGAGAGAGAGAGAGAGGGAGAGAGAGAGAGAGAGAGAGAGAGAGAGAGAGAGAGAGAGAGAGAGAGAGAGAGAGAGAGAGAGAGAGAGAGTGAGGGGAAGAGGGAGAATGAGGGAGAGAGAGACAGCCTAACAAGGAACAAAAGGGAGTTCAGTCAGAGCGAGAGAGGTGTTTGAGTGGGAGCGGCAGGAAAGGTGAGGTAGCCAACCAGGCTCTTCATTCGCACCTGTAAGCGACTTCCTCCGCACCCCTGGGGTTAGGGTGGGGGTTGATACGGATGGGAGCTGGTTTGAGGGCTGGGGTAGGGTGCTAGAAAGGGGGTGGGCGGATTCTCTGCGATCGCGTCTGTCTCCCGCTGGTTCCTTCTGTTCAGTGCCCCCCCCCCCCCCCCCCCTCCCTCGAGGAGTCCTTTGTTTGGGGGAGTTCGGCATCGCGGAGTGTGGCGCTCATTGAGTCTCTCGAGCGGTTCCTTGGAAAGCAGCGTTGCGCTGAGCTCATTTTCACTGAGGAACCGGAAGCCTTGTCACCTCCAAAAGTGGCATTCAAAAGGTAATGACACGCAGAGCTGTAGTCAGAGCTAATTAATACATTTTCGTTTAGAGGCCTCCCAATTACTTTTGAAAACACCTTTATGCGTTGTATACTCAGCACAATACAAACGTAATACAGCAAAATACAAGCCCGGACACAAACACTGGAAAGGTGCCAAGTTGTCTGCCCAATTGTTTCTGCCCAGCTGTTGGGATCTGATTTCTTTCACCTGTGTTGCTGAGTATTTGATGATATTTCTACTTATGCTGTTTATAGCCCTGGGCTACCATGCTAGATTATAATCCAACCATTATGGGCCCTATCATGCATCCGGCGCAATTGACTTTCTCACTGGCGCATGTGTCATTGCTAGTTTGCAGCTGGCGCAGAGCGTTTTTTTCCCTCCTGCGCCACGCGTCGGTAAATTGGGGAATGATCTTGCGCACCAAGGGGCGGTTCGGCGAAAGGAGGAGGCATGTTCTGGCACAAACGTTCCCTGATGCTATTTTTTCAGTTTCAGAAACCACTTGCGCCACAAACCAGGTAATAGCTGGTTTAAAGTCAGTGGCGCGTTGTTCAGATGCTATTTTAAGGGCGCATGCATAATGTTGCTTGTGCAGCTCACGGATACTCTTTGCTTCTCCCATCTACCTAGCCACACATTCTTGGTAAATAATTTGGGAAAGAACAGCTGTTACAGCGGTAATAAGTTGTACTTTTAAATCAATGCATCTGCAAATACCGTACAGCAAACACATATTTTCTTGACACAGACATCGTGTACATGCCCATAACTTTTAGGATTGATGAGTATTTGATTGTGAGAAAACATTGTTTTACCGCGAAAGAATGAATGAATGCGGGCGCGCGTGTGTGTACATCTGTTTAAACACAAGCAAACTAAACACATAACGCATAATACAGTCCATGGCAATGTATATTAACGGGGGGACACATGCATATTGGGAACACAAGTCGATAACGATAATGCATACAAAACTGATAAGAAACGATGTTTAGAATGTATTGCGTATATCATTAAATAGAACCACAGTTACCACATATCATGTGTTTTCTTTGCCAAAATTTATTTGAGGCCTCAGTATTTCTGAAGTTGTGGGAGAAAACCTTATTCCATGTGTGAATTAGGCCACATTATTTTGCCATAAACTGAGCCATTTGAAGTTTGAAATGCATGTGCATCTGTCTCATCGGAGACTGCAGACGCGCTGTCAAAATATCAACTCGTCAGATTCAAATGCGCTCATGGCTCTTAAAGGGGATGGGAGCCCAAACCACACCTACGGGTAATTAGGCTACTTCACCATCCCTTTTTAGATTTGCGCCAGGCGCAAGAGTCATTTTTTGCGCCGGTGAAACAGCGACATCGCCATAGAACCGCCCACAAAGCTACTTGCGCTTGGCGCTTCTCACTTCCGTTTCAGACCGTTAAAATAGGGCCCTATGTATTCTATCTATCTATCTGTCTGTCTGTCTGTCTGTCTGTCTGTCTGTCTGTCTGTCTGTCTGTCTGTCTGTCTGTCTGTCTGTCTGTCTGTCTGTCCGTCTGTCCGTCTGTCTGTCTATTTGTGTGTCTGTCTGCGTGTCTGTCTGTCTTCCTATCTGTGTGTCTGTCTGTGTGTCTGCATGTCTGTCTGTCTGTCTCTCTGTCTTTTTGTGAAGCCTTAACGGAGGCTACGCAGACGAAGAGCAGACTCTCAACCATCTCTAATGTGGTGCTTGTCACCAGCGTATGCTAACAGCTAACAGCGCCCGGTCCCCTTGTCATCCAGTCCTCCGGGTCAACCCCGCCGCACGCCGGCTGAGAGTCACATTAGCCCGGACGCGTGCGGCGAAACAGCTGGCTGATGTGCACGTCAGCCAGCCTCCGAGGTGGTGTGTCGCGGAGGCCCCGCGAACAAGTCGCCAGCCGGCCATCTGCCGCCGCTGTTTGTTTATAGCGTGATGTAGCCGGACGAGGCCGGATGCGGCGTGATGTGGCATGATGTAGCGTGATGTAGCCTAGGCCTGCGCCGCCGTCACGCTATGCAAAGGCTCGAGGCTCTGGCTGAGATTCTTCATTTTCTTGTTATTATTCATTTTTGGATTCTACCATGACAGCGGTTTGTGCGGAGGAGGAAGTGGGCTGTCCGGTACACTCCATATATAACTGTGTGACGGACGTAGAGAAGTGTGTGCTAAGGCAGAGGAACCATATGGGGTGGGGGGGGGGGGGGGGGGGGGATTGTTTATACCAGCAGATGTTTGCTGGCAGGAGGGAACAATGAAACATGCTATATTGTTCCTTGTCATCAGAACTGCTGGTGGTTGTGGTTGTGGATCATAAGGATCCGCTTGAGTTTGTGTAGATTTGATTCTGTTAAACATTTAGGCATTCTGAGGAGACTTCACCTAACAAAGTAATCACTAGTCGGTTAATAACGCCTGAGAATTCTAACTTGAACAAAAATGTAATGAGAGCCAGTAATGTAATTGCTTGACGGATAATGTAACACAATTTCCTGAGAGATATTGCAATAAATTTGACTTTTACTCGATTGCACCCCAAAGGATAATGATGGGGGGGATCCAATCATTTTTTTCTACTTTTATAGGGGGGGGGGGGCTGACAAGAGAACCAGGGCTTTAATCTGAGCATAATTTCTTGATACTTTGTACACACCTGGTGATTTATTACCTGATCAGGCAAAGTAAGCACCACTTTGTGTTGATTCCGTTAGCATTTCTCATGGCTTTGACAGAAAGTTATCCATTGTGTCCGTACATTTGTATCGCAATAAGTACGACGTATCTACAAAAACTGGATAGTCAGAAACATCACAGATCAACAGGCTTTGTTACCACTCAACCATACAAATGACTATCATTAAAAATCTCTTACTCAGAAAATAAGTCATTATTCTACACAGCTTCTACGAGGAGTCTACAATGTGTGCAATAAGAATACTGAATGCTTCCCCCAATAGAGCATAGAGCAGAAAGGTTCTCAGATAAACTTTTATCGGGTAAAACGTGCATTTTAGAAATCAATGCACAGCAAGACGGTCGCACCGGCTAACTGAGAGCTAAATTCAGACACACACAGACAACAGGGCCTTAATTCGAGGAGGTGGCGGTGGGAGTGCGGGTGGTAGATAGATAGATGGATACAACTTTATTAACCCACCGTAGGAGAAATTTGTTTGTTGCAACAGCCCAGCAGCAGTGGAAAAACACAGAACAAAAATACAATCCAATATAAACACAAAGTACTAATGCAAACAAGAATAGACTCTGAGGTAAATGCTAAACTGAATGCTAAAGTAAGGACTGGACAAGACAAACAGAACCAACAACAACAAACAGGGGGAGCAAAACAGACGGTATAAACAATCTAAATTATAAATTGTAAAGTGTAAAGTAGTATGTGGGTTGGAAGAAGTGAGAGAGAGTGTATTGATCTTCTGATACACCGTCAACTTCCTCTGTCAGCAGAATTCTATTTCTGGGCTCATCAACTCTCGGGGAAACCACGAGACAGTGAGTGACACTGTATTACCTTGTCTCCTCTCTCTCCCCTCGCCCGCCCACCATTTATTTTCCAAACTGATCCGCATAACGAGACCACAGAGGGAAGCTACATTTAGCTTTTGGGAAGAGATGTCTCACACACACACACACACACACACACACACACACACACACACACACACACACACACACACACACACACACACACACACACACACACACACACACACACACACACACACCTACACACACACACAGACACACACACACACACACAAAAACACACACACACGAACACATACATGCATGCACGAACACACACTGACATGTATACTGACACATGCACACAGACACACACACACACATGCACGTACACACACTGACACACGCACAACAATACATTCCCACACACACACACACAGATACACTCTGACGCACAAAAACTCTCCCCATCCCCCTCCTACACGTACATACAGGTAAATCGTCACCACGTGTGTAATTTCCATGTTGTTGTTCAGGCTATTTCGAGACGCCTCCGTGACACCTTGCTCATTGGGGAAACTTGTGTGAACCGCTTTGTATAACTAGACCTGCTGTACGTGGCGATGAACAAGGTGTGAGCCGTACAAGAAAACGCTTCGCGTGTTCCCCGACGCTCAGCCGGCATTCAGAGAGAAAAAGTAAAGCCTCGAACGAACGACAACAACGCATAAAATTGTCAGAAAAGAAAGAAGAGAAGAAAAACAAAGACACCGAAGATAATTCAGAGGGCACAGGTCATGTTTTCTTGTCGCCGCGGCAGCAGAGAGGCTTCTGGGAATTCTAGAAGGAACTCTCTGGAGGGTGTTCTATAGGCAGAGCTTATAGCCGCTGCTTATAGACC
>NC_044055.1:8415651-8425651 GCF_902167405.1 Gadus morhua | reverse complement strand
TGAGCGAGTTGAAATACACATGAGGACCCTAAACTTCCATCTTTCTCCTTCCCCACCGTTTAGGGAACTCACTCACTAAATCACTTCCTGAGAAGCTGCGTTTACATCCTTCTACACCCCAGTGCAACTCTACAATATAGTTGTTTGCTTCCGCTGTGTTTAAAGGGCTGCTGACATTTATCACGGCTGATTTGATTCGCTCTAACCCTCCGGGGGGGCGGGGGGAGAGACATCGCAGGCAGCACATTCAAAATTTGTTGAATCCCACACTTTTTGAACCGCCTGTCTTGCTAGCTTGCTCGAGTTAGCTGAGCTCGCTTTCTCAGCCCCCGTCGAAGGAAATATGTGTGGCTTCTCCCTGGCCCTCCATGGGCCATCGTAGAATATAAAGGGTGGGGGGGGTGGGGACATTTGTCCCCATGAATATTACATATTTTCTTTTCCTCTACATTATTGAAGAGGATGCACTCAGGGAAAGAAGAGGCTCTGTGAGGTGCTTGACGAAGATGACTTCCCTTCCATCACGGCTCTGTTCCTTTTGTTTGCTTGTTTTCTGCCCCTGTGAAAACACAAGACCGCCGTCCGGGCCAAGGATGTTTGAAACTTAGATACATGCTCCCCGAAGCCAAGTAATAGAAAAACGCTAGAGAAGAGAAAGACATTCAGGTGGGAGTCTTGCTCAACTGTTGCGCATTCACAAGCACTGAATGCATGGTTTGGGTGCTGCTGGTCAATATTTCTATTTCCTTCAAGGGGAAACATTGAATACAAGATATAGAAATATCAATTTTGAGATGGACTGTGGTGGAATTTCTTCCCGACTGCCTGCGAAGCAGACAAGTCGCCCTTCTGCAGAAGCAACAGATGGCTGTGGTGCTTTCGTTGCTAGGAAACTGGCAATCAAATACTTTAATTCAGACTGATTTGGCACTCTGAGGTCTATTAAAGGGAAGATGAAATCTTTGTCACCACGGCTGCAGGATGCCTCCTTCTTCATGTCTTTTCTTTTAGGGGGGGGGGGGGGGGATTAGTAAACGTACGGACACACCCCTCTATAGCGCAGCTCCTCTGATGCTTGCGAACCTCCGGGCTCTATAATGAGGCGGACAGTGTCCAAAAAAGCAACATTCACCATGGCAACACTGCCCCCCCCCCCCCCCCCCCCCCCCCCCCACACACACACAAACTCCACCCCAACCCCCCCATCACGGAACAAAGTCACCAGCCAAACATTGCCAGACAGTGGGAAGGGTATACAAAGTCACACAAAAATTTCTGGGTCTGAAATATCCCCAGAAATGTAAGAATGTTTGGATGGAGTGTCTCGGAAGCAGCGGTTTCCACATCACTGTCACCTTCTGGCAGACTGCGCTCCACGAATACCCTCGGTATAGGATGTCTCCGCCAAATTATTCATCACTCCAGCCCTCCAGGGCCGCTCACTGAGAGAGCCCTGAGCACTCTGAGAACCTCACGGTAGCCACAGACGCCGTTTGAGGGCCGGGGGGTCAGGGTCGCTCACCCATTCAGATGTTAGGAAGAGGCCATCGTGACGTGCGCTTTTTTTTGATTTCATTTTTTAAGGCTGATGCATCGGATGGCAGCGGATTGGTTAACCTTGCGGTGGTGGCCACGCCCACCGCGTCCCCACCCCCCTGCTTTTCAGACTGCGGCGGTGGGGCGATGCGCGTGGCGAGATCATAAATAGACGGGAACAGCAAACAAACAAGCCAAGCAACGAGCCAGGAGGAGGAGGAGAAATAAATTGCGGCCCGATTGTTTATTCAAGGAAAAATAGAAGGAATGTGGGAAGGGGAGGAGGGGAGGGGAGGGGGAGGGGAGGGGAGGGGAGGGGGGGGGAGGGGGGTATGGAGGCGGGATGGGTATTTTCTCTTTCATCTAAAAATAAACAAATCGGTATCCCTCGCTCTTCCGCTTCCTCTTCTTCATCTCCATGTTCTGCAAGTTAGGCTTGATGAATCACCATTGTGTCGATGGGGGAGAGGGGGAGGGAGGGAGGGAAGGAGGGAGGGAGGGAGGGAGAGAGAGAGAGAGAGAGAGAGAGAGAGAGAGAGAGAGAGAGAGAGAGAGAGAGAGAGAGAGAGAGAGAGAGAGGCGTGGGTGGATGTCTGCAATATTGGACTGAGAATAATAAAAAAGTGGTGACAAACGCCCTCGGTACGTTCAACTCCCTGTTCTCTAACAACGCGCAAAGACATACACAAACGCACACACACCACACACACACAGGATCACTGCCGTTTTAATTACCAGATTAAATATGATTACGCAGCATGTGCGCATATTGCTTCCTATATGGAATGATAAATCCCTTAATGCAGCTGTGAGGATGAGGATGATCTCTCTCTCTCTCTCTCTCTCTCTCTCTCTCTCTCTCTCTCTCTCTCTCTCTCTCTCTCTCTCTCTCTCTCTCCCTCTCTCTCTCTCTCTCTCTCTCTCTCTCTCTCTCTCTCTCTCTCTCTCTCTCTCCCTGCCTGGCATGATCTGCTAGTGGTCAACAGCAGAAGCAGGGTGACAATAAAGCTTTAGTTTTGGTAATTTCACAAAGGTTTGGGTTGTGTACCCGAGACAAAAAAATAACATTCTTTAAACTGCTCTGCCGTCAGCCCTGTTTCTCCCTATTACCATCAATAGAGTTGACTCCTCCGCAGATATGTGTAACGCGGTATACTCAAGGTGACGTTGTTTTTTATTTGTGCATATCCACATTTAGATACCTTGACACAAGCCTCGTTTCCAATCTAACTTCTGACATCCAACTTTCTGCATTGAAACATTCCTCTTTTGTGTTTCCGTTGCATTCTTCCTGGCTTGCGGAAGGTATTCTAAGAACGGAAAGCAATTTATCTTCTCGGGATGACTTATTCGTCAGCGCAAGCCATTGGACGGTAACGAGTACATATGTGACAAGTGTGTGTGTGTGTGTCTGTGTGTCTGTAGGGGGGGGGTCCCAAGCGACATTCTAAGGTGGAGGCCGGCCTGCCCACACAGCCCATCCCCTTGTCCCTCCCAGCGTCCCGGTCCACTAACCCATGAGACGGGGGGCTACAGAAGAGGAAAGAAATGAGCCGCCTGATGTCTGACGTGGAGGCCGGAAATCCGGGGCCAACCGCATCTCTTTGCTTCTATTCACAGAAAGCCTTTTTCACTCTTCTCTCTCAAAACAAATAATACAATAAGAAGAAGCAACGGAGGGGAGAGAAAGAAACAAAAGAAGAAACAGAAGAAGAATCTTTAAATATGAAAGAATTTTTGGTCTAGCTTAAAGCAATGTGGGGGGGGGGGGGGGGGGGGATGTTTGTGTGTGTCTGCTATGGGCGGAAAGGGGTCCTACAGTATACGGTAATAAAAAGCAATCTAATAAAGTAGAATATGGGGGCACAGAGGCGAGGAGATATATACTGTTGCCATGCATCTCAGGGCAATACACCCAAGTTGTTCTGGAACCAGACACTGAACAGGAGGAGACATGTTTGTGCGTGTGTGTGTGTGTGTGTGTGTGTGTGTGTGTGTGTGTGTGTGTGTGTGTGTGTGTGTGTGTGTGTGTGTGTGTGTGTGTGTGTGTGTGTGTGTGTGTGTGTGTGTGTGTGTGTGCTCTCTCTCTCTGTATCAGATGAGTTTCTTCAGGCTGCCCACACATGTGTGTGTGTGTGTGTGTATGCGTGTGTGTGTGTGTCTACCTGTGTGTGTAGTGGTGAGCGAGTTCGACTCCAAGCTGAAAGGTTCTTGATCCCCAATGTCTGCAGCCTAACCTGTTTTATCCTATAGAGCAAGACGCCCCCTAACCCCTCCCTGATCCATTACCACATATATCCTTAACCACTGTCTAACCCCTCCCTGATCCATTACCACATATATCCTTAAACACTGTCTAACCCCTACCTGTTCCATTACCACATATATCCTTAAACACTGTCTAACCCCTCCCTGATCCATTACCACATATATCCTTAAACACTGTCTAACCCCTACCTGATCCATTACCACATATATCCTTAAACACTGTCTAACCCCTACCTGATCCATTACCACATATATCCTTAAACACTGTCTAACCCCTCCCTGATCCATTACCACATATATCCTTAAACACTGTCTAACCCCTCCCTGATCCATTACCACATATATCCTTAAACACTGTCTAACCCCTACCTGTTCCATTACCACATATATCCTTAAACACTGTCTAACCCCTCCCTGTTCCATTACCACATATATCCTTAAACACTGTCTAACCCCTCCCTGATCCATTACCACATATATCCTTAAACACTGTCTAACCCCTCCCTGTTCCATTACCACATATATCCTTAAACACTGTCTAACCCCTACCTGTTCCATTACCACATATATCCTTAAACACTGTCTAACCCCTCCCTGTTCCATTACCACATATATCCTTAAACACTGTCTAACCCCTCCCTGATCCATTACCACATATATCCTTAAACACTGTCTAACCCCTCCCTGTTCCATTACCACATATATCTTTAAACACTGTCTAACCCCTCCCTGTTCCATTACCACATATATCCTTAAACACTGTCTAACCCCTCCCTGTTCCATTACCACATATATCCTTAAACACTGTCTAACCCCTCCCTGCTTCTTGCAGTTTGCATACAAATGTCAAACACATGGAGGGTCCACATATGAGGGCGGGCCGTCGGTCCACAGCCGCAACAAATCATAAAGAAATGACACATTTAAAACTCTTCAAATTCCTCTCAGAGACACCTGGGGACAGGTTGAAGAAGAATAAGGTGGAGTTTGGATGTTTATTTATTTCTCTCTCAATATCATGCATTTTGATTTCTCCATACAGTTATTAAGGACTGTAATATGACAAGTGAAGGAATCTTTGTATCATGAAGGGGGGGGGGGAGCGAGGTTATATCCCCACCATACTGTTATAAACAATACATAATTATAATTTGTGAATTTTCTAGGTAAACCTTTTTTAAATTCAATGGAATTAACTGCCGCACGGCTGCCAGTGTTTGTTGGCTATGACTGAACTCATCGGTCTGGTTCGTCTGCCCTACCCCGTGTCACATGACTCTGAGGTTTTATGAGGTTAGAATCTGAGAGAGGCAGGTACAGTCAAAATCAAGTCAAAATCAAGTCAAATGTATTTGTACAGCTCTTACTCAGTTAGTCACAAATCACCACTGAATCACAAAATGTACATTTTTTCCCGGGCTCTCTTTTAAGGTTGAACATATTTGAATGCCGTAAAGAAGAGAACATATCAACGCATTTTAAGTGGCTTTTACTGAATGCTTGAACATTCAGGGTGTGAAGGTTTGAAACGTCAGTGAACGCTGTGGGCGGGAACAAGTGTTGGGGGAGGAGCCAGGTGTTAGGGGAGGAGCCAGGTGTTAGGGGAGGAGCCAGGTGTTAGGGGAGGAGCCAGGTGTTATGGGAGGAGGGGAGAGGACGTCATGTTGAGGAAACGAAACTTAACATTCATAGAAACAAAAGCCACCCGATGTGGAAGCAGTTCTCTCTTTCAGGCGAGAAATTAAAACGCATTTTGGAACAAATAGTCGCACAGACAGTAACAACGAGGTGAGGAGTAGTTAAAACCTCTCTTCCTGTTATTGAATTAGAAATATATAATTGCTCAATACATAAACCTTGTCGTCTGTTTCTAGGAATGGCCTGTGCCATCACTTCGTGGTCTGAAGAGAACTTTTCATGTTCCATCTGTCTGGATGTGTTCAGCAGTCCAGTGACCACCGCATGTGGACACAACTTCTGCAGAACCTGTATTACAAAGTTCTGGGATGAACAAGTCCAGTACAAATGTCCTGTTTGCAACGAGATTTTCCATACAAGACCTGATTTACGGGTCAATACCTTCTTATCAGAGCTGGCTGCTCAGATTAGAACAACCGTACGAGTAAAAGAGCAGCCTTGTGTTGAACCAGCAGAAGTTCCTTGTGACGTCTGTACTGGGACCCAGCTGAAGGCCGTGAAGTCCTGCCTAATGTGTTTTACCTCTTACTGCCAAACCCACCTGGAGCCACATCAGGTAGTCGCTCGCCTGCAGAAACATCGGCTGGTCGAGCCTATGGACCGTCTGGAAGACAGGATGTGTAAGAAACACGAACGACTTCTGGAGCTCTTCTGCCAGACTGAACAGGTGTGTGTGTGTCTGTTGTGCACAGTGACAGACCACAAGTCCCATCCTGTTGTACCTCTAAAGGAGGAATATGAAGTGAAGACGGCCCAGCTGGGGAAGATAGAGGCTGACGTTCTGCAGATGATCCAGGAGAGAAAACAAAAGATTAAGGAGATCAAAGACACAGTGGAACTGAGCCACAAAGACGCAGACAGAGATATAGCCCATGGTGGGCAGGTCTTCACTGCTCTGATAGGCTGTGTTGAAAAGGGCCGGGATGAATTCAACCAAACGGTTCAAGAGAAACTGAAATCCACAGTGAAACGAGCTGAAGACCTCATCAAAGAGCTGGAGCAGGAAATAGAAGATCTGACCAATAGAAGCTCAGAGGTGAAGCGGCTCGCACACACTGAAGACCACCTCCACTTCCTCCAGGCCTTCAGATCCCTGAAGGATCCTCCACCCACCAGGGACTGGACCACGGTGGAGGTCCGTCCTCCGTCATACGTAGAGACCTTGAGGAGATCCCTGGATCAGCTGGAGGACACACTGGACATGGAGATGGAGAAGCTGTGTGATGCTGAACTGAAGAGGGTCCAGCAGTATGAAGTAGATGTGACTCTGGATCCTGATACAGCTCATCCCAGGCTCATCCTGTCTGAGGATGGGAAACAAGTACATGATGGAGGTGTAGTGAAGGAACTCCCAGACAACCCTAAGAGATTTACAAGGTATTTATTTGTTCTCACGAGGCAGAGCGTCTCCTCAGGGAGATTTTACTTTGAGGTCCAGGTTAAAGACAAGACCAGATGGTGGTTAGGAGTGGCCAGAGAGTCCATCGACAGAACAGGTGAGACCACGAGGACCCCTGAGACGGGTTATTGGACTCTTTCCTGCCACAAGGGTGTGTTCTTATTTAGAGATAACCCTTCTGTCCGTCTCCCTCTGAGAGCTGAGCTCCAGAAGGTGGGGGTGTTAGTTGATTATGATGAGGGTCTGGTCTCCTTCTATGATGTGGAAGACAGGGTTCATATCTACTCTGCTACTGGCTGCACCTTCACTGAGCCTCTTTATCCAATCCTCGGTCCAAGTTTTCATAAAGAAGGTAGAAACTCTGCCCCCCTGATCATCTCACCTGTCAATCAAACAGACTAGGACCTTTATTTGATAATAAAATAATCAAACGACCAAAACAACTAATGTTGTTTCCTGAATTAGAATAGAATTAGAATCTCTACTATGTGAGATCTGAGAGATCTGCATTAATGTCATACTGCTGTCATTTAACGAGGAGAATATCTTTAAGAATTAACCCTGCAGTTGTGTAACATAACACTTTATAAAGGGTTATATTACACTCCATTTATGTGTCTGTTTTCCCTTTATTTATTTTACATGTTTAAAGATATACAATTTCTTGTAGTTATGTAGAACATGTTTAGAGGATTAACATGTATTAATAATAATTAGAATATTGAATATATATCAGAATATTGAATGACAAAACAATCCAATGTCTTACAATTGTGATTTTAATAAAAAGAAAAGGCAAATATTGTAATGTGTAGGCCTGCAATATCATGTGATAGATCATTTCAGGGGAATAGATAGATTCCATTCCAAAAATGTAATAAAAAAAGTGTAATACAAAAAATAAAACTCCTTATTTCTAAAACCCTTATTTTGATGATTTCGAGATTGATGGAACTTTTTAAATCATTAAAGTAATGTAAAAGTTTGTAGTTGATGAACCAGTAAATTAATCTCCAATATACAACAACCCACCAACAACCATACTTTCACTTTTGATCGCTCGTACTTCCGGTCCAAGACAGGAAGTAGTGGGGCCTATGTGCTGGATGTGTGTGTGAGCCGGAAGTGTGTGTGTGTGTGTGTGTGTGTGTGTGTGTGTGTGTGTGTGTGTGTGTGTGTGTGTGTGTGTGTGTGTGTGTGTGTGTGTGTGTGTGTGTGTGTGTGTGTGTGTGTGTCTGAGCAGCGTGAGCCATACACAAGGGCTCCAGCGACTCCCACATAGAGACAAACACTGAACAGCTGGCGGGATCATGCAACATTTGTATCGCTTGCCTGAGGCGGATCTTTTAGGGTGGACTTCACCAGGTGAGAGCTGACTTTTGGGTTGTTGCCGCGGACAGTGCCGCTGCGACAGGTTTTTGAAAAGGTTAGCGTTGGAATTAGAAACAATGGTGGGCGAAGATTACAACGCTTTTTCACCGTGTTGTTTAGGGCAAGTTAAACCTGCACTTCCTGCTTCTTATTTACCTAACACCCCCACAGGTACTGCTGCAGGTACACACACATAGGGCATACTCACACACACACACACACACACACACACACACACACACACACACACACACACACACACACACACACACACACACACACACACACACACAAGCACAAACACACGCACAAGTATATACACACACATACAAATACGCATTCACGCGAACGCATACACTCACATGCACACACACAGACACACACTCACATAGATACACATAGATACACACATACACAAGTACACACACAAGCACACAAAAACACACACACACACACACACACACACACACACACACACACACACACACACACACACACACACACACACACACACCAGAACACACACACACATACACATGCACACACATACAAATAGACATACACACACTCAAACACACACACATACATACACCAGAATCACGCATGCACACACATACACACTGTCCTCTAGAGATATTGCGTCTTGGATCGATGAGATTTTCTAAATGCAAAAAAACAAACATTTTTTTATGTATGCATACATCAGACTTCTCTCTGGCAGAGTGATTCCAGGATACAGAGACAGAGCTATTTAAACAGTTTCACATCCTCCCCACAGTGCAGATGTCAATAATCAAATCAGGTAATGTTTTCCCAAGACACCGAGGTTCCTGTGTTCTCATCAAGCAGAAGAATGCTTAGGGGGATGCCTTCTCCCTTGTGACCGGTTTACCCAAGTTAAAAGGTCAACATTTAGATGAAATATCCGCAATGGTAGGGGGGCTAAGGTAGGGAGGCATTTAGATGACACTGAGGAAGGTAAGGTGGCTAGACAACGCATGAAATAGGAAAACACAGCTTTTAATGACCAAAGGTAACTTGTGGATTTTTCCATCATACCAGGATGGAACCTCATCTCGATCACCAAACTTCATCTACAGTGTAGGACACAGACTCGATCAAGGTCACCTTCATCTTCCAGCTTTACTGTAAACGTTTAGCATGAAGCCTTTAGCATTCATTGCCAAACCTCTCCAGCCTCCTGACTGCGCTAGTTAGCGCGACCCCAACCCCCCTCCCGACCTCCTCGCCTGAACCTGAAGGCAATCCCCTCCACCTCCAGAAGAAGGTCAGGTCTCTGATGTTTAATGATTAAAGTACGACCCCTCGAGCTCCCAGTCGCCGTACAGGAAGGCTGCGTCGTGTCCTAATAGCAGGCGTTTGAATAGCAGCAGATGGGCCAGACTGTGTTACCTTCTCGGAAAGGTGGAGGACGCCGTGGAGGCGACGCAGAAAGCGGAGTGTGATCCATGAGACGCTGACACACAATCACGTTAGCCTGGGCACTGGAGCGGGAACGGCGGCTACAGAGGACACCGCGACGCAGTGAGTCCTCCCCCGTGGTTTTTAACTCCAGACGTGAATGAAAGGATCTGTAGGCAGGATTCAATAATTGCAATGAGAAGAGAGAAAAGAGGAGATAGGAGGAGATAGGAGGAAATAGGAGGAGATAGGAGGAGATAGGAGGAGATAGGAGGAGATAGGAGAAAGATGTATAAACACACACAG
>NC_044055.1:8400651-8413151 GCF_902167405.1 Gadus morhua | reverse complement strand
ATGGATGGAGCCACGATGTTGAGGGTTTCTTCACACCGGGCTGTGAACGTAGTGCTGGGGATTTCTTAATTGTTCGCTTTCACCACAGACAACAGTGAAAAGGTTTGGGGGATGGTTTGATCCGTGGCTGATTAGGAGGACTTTACCTGTTTTCATTTAATCTGCTCGCTGGTACTCAATGAGGCAGCAGATGCTCCCCAGCCACCGTGTCTGAAAGGTGTGGAAAACACGCTATTATGACTTATTTACTGAACTGTAACACATTGACATTTGAGAGCCTCTCCCGGCTTCCTCATGCTGAGTTAACGACTGTGCGCCTGCATCCTGTTTGACAACTGTGTCTTGAGGGGGAAATCTGTCTTCTATCTTCTGATATCTCTATCTGTCGTCAAGAAGTCAAAATAACAGTTCCGTACTAGCCTAGAGAAAGACATCTAAATCAGAATATATGTCAGTGAGCATTTTTAGATCTATCAACAGGTGAATCACCTGACAGCTAATGAACAGCCTCGCTTGACAACTGGTGGTGGAAAAATATTCTTAAGTGGGCGGAATTCTCTTTAAGCTGCTGTAGGTATTATTTAAAAAATATTGTCTGATTGTGATTTGTTAGAAATGGCATGGCCTTCTGTCAGCTATTAGTGAGCAAAATGCACTGTGAGAATATCGCTCTCGAGTTGACTGCACCTGCCTCCGTACGATTTTACACCTATCCCTGTTCATTTATGACCAATCAGGGCATCACTTCTGTCAGTGGTTTCGCCAATTCATCTCGCCTGTCAATCACAGGAGCGGAAAATTTGACACTTCTCAATGGCAGAGGAACCGAGGGAGGAATGGGACTTATCTTGTTCTTATTGCTCCCCACTGCTCTTTTCTGCTTTCTTTCGGTACAACTCTTGACTCTTACCTAGAGCAGTTTTAAGTGCAGATTGAAAAGAAGCTTTTGCTCACATAGCACAACGTTTGTTTGCAAGTGAAACCGTACCTTAAAGGGGACCTATTATGCTTATTCGACTTTTATGACCTATAAACGTTGTTATAATGATTGATAGTCCATGTTTAACCATACACAAAAAACGATGTCGATTTTCGAGAAACTCTTCCTCTCAGCTTTCAGCATTCTCTGTCAATGCTCGGTTTCGTCCTTCTCCGCCCCCTCGCCCCCCTCCTGCCAACCCAACTCTGTTGTGATCGCTCTGCACAGCCACCCCAGACTGTCAGCAGGGAATACGTTGAAATGCATTTACGTCATTATTTGACACTTTAGTATGGTTAAACATGACTATCAATCATTATAACAACGTTTATAGGTCATAAAAGTCGAAAAAGCATAATAGGTCCCCTTTAATTTCCCGTCTAGAATCAATCAAGTCATGCATCTCATTTAAACCCCCTGATGTGTCAAACCTTCTCTCTCACTAGCACTCTGCCTTCAAATGTGACTACATACAGTAACCCTTCATGACAACGGAGATGAAGCCGCTCCTAGGAGATTACTGATCTTCATTACGACAACACCACATGAAAGTATGATAAAAAAGGTGCATCAATAAATGTATGTTACCACCAATGCCCCCCCCCCCCCCAAAGTTCACACTTGTTGCTCTCCCTACAAAGGAAATGAAAACGGGCCAAACGCAAGGTGATCGCTACCGTAACAACATTAAACTCCTCGGGTATGCACAATGCAGCGATGGGAGATAAGGGAAGGTTGGTAAGTCTCATCCCTAGGAATATTAGAGAAGGGATGCAAGCCTGTTTAATACGGGATCCCTGTGAAAGGATAATTGTACATGATGCCATTGCCACAGTCTCGTTCTGCCTCTGAAGTAGAACTTCTTTATAAGGTTAACATGCAGATGGTATTTTCACTCCCAAGCATCCAATCACCCGGCTCCATTAATCACTTTTATTGCTTCATGTTTGGGAATGATGCCTTGATGTGGTATAAACAAGGGGCGAGGAAATAGTCAAAATGGTAATAATAATTGATGGCTATTTACAGCCTGTGTTTGTTTTTTTTTCAGTGCAATTTTATGCTTCGTCGGTCGCTCCTCCTTCACGGCCAACGAGGATGTAAACACACCAGTGGTGTACAAATCAGCCAGCGGACGCCATCTGCCTCAACTCCACATGCTTGCACACACACACACACACACACACACACACACACACACACACACACACACACACACACACACACACACACACACACACACACACACACGTACACACACACACACACACACACACAATCACAAACACCTACAGAAACACAAACACACATAACCACACACACCCACAGACACAAAAACCCACCCACAAAAACCCAAACACCTAAACAGACGCACCGACACACAGTCACAGACAAACAAACTGACACACATACAAAAAAGTATCCACCCTCACACACACAAACACACAAATAGACACACAGTCACAGACACACAAACGACACAAACACCCACATAGAGTGACACACCCACACACGTGAACCACACGCACAGGCACACACACACATACACACACCTTAACAAAACACAGGAAAACACACGCACACAGGCCCATACCCACAGACGCAGACACAGACACACACCTTAACAAAGCACACGCCTATCCCCGTCAGATAGGACCGGTTGCATCCCTAATGACTTGCATGCTATCGCCCCCATCAGCGGTGGAGGACCACTCTTGACACGGACCTGCGTGGACGGAGCATGCTTCCAGCCGCCTCTGACTGACTGGCGCATGGAAAGGGATCAATGGATTACTTTCTCTGCGGGGGGGGGGGGGTGGGGGTATGTTCTTGGGTGGGTCGGGGGAGGCCAGGACGTGCGTGTACATCCTAAGAGTGGGATTATAACGCTGGAAGACGAGCAGCAGGGGGTGGGGGAAGGGTGGTCTACGCCAGCGGCAGGGCAGTGATGAATGGACAGGCTAGGAAGATCCTGAAGCCTGCATCGCAATGTGAGCACACACTCTGATGTACATGCACACCGACGGCGGTGGAGGTGGATTGGGAAGCATTACACAAACACACACACAAACAGACACACACATACACACAGACAAACACACACACACACACACACATGGATACCAACAGTGGTGGAAAGGGATTGAGAAAACATGGACACACAAACACACACGCCAACGCACGCACACACACTCACACACGCACACACACACACACACACACACACACACACACACACACACACACACACACACACACACACACACACACACACACACACACACACACACACACACACACACACACACACACACACACACCTGCGTAGCAACAGTGGTGGGAAGTGAAACTGATTGAGAAAAGATGCGCACACATAAACACGCCAACGCACACACATACACTCACACACACACACACACACACACACACACACACACACACACACACACACACGCACACACACACACACACACACACACAAACACACACGCCAACGCACGCACACACACTCACACACACGCACGGACACAGCGCATGCTTTCCATGCTCATCTTTCACCAACTCAGCCATGAGGCAAACATCACAACATCACGAGCCGCAAACATCCGGAAAAAACACATATTCTTCCCCTGTCCCAGCGTATTTTATCTTCTGCAACAAAGCACAAAGACTCAAGCTTACGTAAGGACCCTATGTTATGCGTCGACATTTACGCCATGCGCGCTGACGGATAGATCGGTAACTGACGACCGTGAGAGGCAGGGCGTTTACGACATGAAGGGTATTTATAGCGTTGGGGCGAAGGGACTTTGCCTGCAGCACTGGGGAAACCCAGTGCTGTGGATATGATGAATGGCTTTAATGAACATGTTGCATTAACGCCAAAACCTGAGGGGTGAGCAAGATGGAGGAAAGCATTAGGCAATGCTTATACCGTCACCTGCACATGCAAACAGCGGAATTAGCTACACACACAGGAGGTATGTGTATTCACACACATACCTCACAAACACTCACACACATAAACACTCCCACAGACGCACACATACTCATACTCTAGAGGATCTACACTCTAGGTGTTAGAATCTTGATTGTATTTGTTCACAACGCACAAGTCTGTGCATGCACACACCTGTTTAACACACACGGACGACACTGGCCACACATACACACCCGCACACGCCTGTGAATACGCAGTCTACCTTTTGACACACACAGACGCACTAGACACACGTACACACTCACACACAAACACGCTAATGAACGCACACTCTTGCGCGCACACACACATATACATACACACACGCATAACGTCTCATTTGGGGTTTCAATTGTTCCAGCATCCTGATCAAGGTGGTCCTGGAAGGAGTGATGACAGCAGATGGAAACTTTGCCCAGAATGTCTCTCTCTCTCTCTCTCTCTCTCTCTCTCTCTCTCTCTCTCTCTCTCTCTCTCTCTCTCTCTCTCTCTCTCTCTCTCACTCTCTCTCGCTCTCTCTATCTCTCTCTCTATCTCTCTCTATGTCTCTCTATCCATCTCTCTCTCTCTCTCTCTCTCTCTCTCTCTCTCTCTCTCTCTCTCTCTCTCTCTCTCTCTCTCTCTCTCTCTCTCTCTCTCTCTCTCTCTCTCTCTCTCTCTCTCTCTCTCTCTCTCTCTCTCTCTCTCGCCACATCTTTTCATGTCATCAAAGCAACGATGGGGACCTCCGACTCCCCCGTCTCCGTAGCACGCTCTGAATAATGCATCAGCAGCAGCCATGGGGTTGCCTGCCTGGCGGAGAACCCACCGATCGGAGAGCAACGACAGGGGGGGTGCATAGTGTGTGTGGGGAGGACTGCAGCAAGCTAAATATATGGCCTGCCTCTAGCTAGCAAGCTAGCTGTGGAGCGAGAGAGAGAGAGAGAGAGAGAGAGAGAGAGAGAGAGAGAGAGAGAGAGAGAGAGAGAGAGAGAGAGAGAGAGAGAGAGAGAAAGAGAGAGAGAGAGAGAGAGAGAATTTTATCACGCATATTGTTGCATATTTTCATGTGCAAGCGTGCATACATTCACGAGTGCATTGATGCGGGTGGGTATGCTCGTTGAGGGTATACATGCTAGTGTGTGTGTGTGTGTGTGTGTGTGTGTGTGTGTGTCTGATGCTTGTGTATGTGTGTTTTTGCATGCCCTTACCTTGGGATGCATTAAAGAACAGTAGCACATAGGCTAGAGCAGCTATTGTCATTCTGACGGATGTGGTGGTCGCTCAAACACAACCACACAACTGACGTGAACACATCAATTCATGAAGCAAACCTCATTTTGCACTCGCCTCGCATGCCATTAAACACTGAGAATTTTCCACTAAAACTCAATTTCCCAGGCTGTAATTACCTTGGTAGAGCAACATTGACTCATTCGGGGTTGCTCTGAGTGGCACATGCTCTCTCTCTCTCTCTCTCTCTCTCTCTCTCTCTCTCTCTCTCTCTCTCTCTCTCTCTCTCTCTCTCTCTCTGATATCCCTGTCAGGTACTTTACTTCGCAGACATGGAAGGAGCAAAGCCCCCCCTGCTAATCGTCCACCACCATCACACCATCACACCGCCGCTAATGAGATTCAGCACAGCAACAGAGCCAGGTGTTATTATGAACTGTTGGAGTCAAATTTGGACCAACTCCATCGTAAAGGCCATTAGCGATGTTGCCGCAATTCTGCCTCGGCGATATTACAACGGCTCTGCATGTTTCATAAGATCTTGTGTCGAACCCTGTGAGGGAGCCACTCTGCGTTTATTGTCCCTTACGGCGCCGCAGGAAGGTTGGCAACCAATAGTATAGTGTGTTCGAAAAGGCTAGCCAGAGGACAATTCGGGTGCACACATAAAAAGTTGTTCTATAACCAGGCAGGCCTTGACTAGTCTATCTGTTTTTAAATGAAAGGGAAGCAAAGTGATGAGGAAAAAACACGTTGTTTTTTTAAGTCTGGTATGTGGAATAGTGGTCTGGGTGCACAATGCTTGGCTCCTTGTGAACCTCTAACCACTCTCGAGGTGAAGGTGAGGTTTGAAGCGCAGCGCATTTCTCATTTTACCGTCTGAAGGCTAGAAAATAGCAGAGGGTTTGCAGAATAACATCGACACAACTACTCGAATGTACTTTCAAAAGCAACGGGTCGAGGGTGGTACAACAACAACGTGAGGAGGAATATTAAGAAGAATAAGAAGATGAAGATGATGATGGCGATTCATATTGTTGTTATGATTACTATATATTTTAATTTTTTAATTTTTACTAGGCTGAAGACAATAGAACACTGACATTTTGTCTTCCCGTCCTAACTATTGTCCATATTGCTGGCTTCGGGATTTCAAACATAATCAAAAGAATCCTGATGTGAAATGTTATGGATTAACTTTTTCATTACACCCTTCTGGGTTTCTAGTGAGATTCTGGGTTTCGTGTGAGAACTAAAGGCTCACTCACGGTCCAATCCTGTCCTCTCTTTCTTTAGTTTATATTAGAGACAAATGTTTGCTCACAAATGTGAAACGAAGATCCCAGGGAGAACATTATTGTCTCAGAGAGAACACTCTAAGACACCAACAAACACACGAGGTATGTTGAGAGTCTGACAGACGGTTGCACGTAAGCTGGGCTCATAGTCCCCGCTCTTTCTCTTAATTAAACTCTCGGTTTGTCAAACCGAAAAATAAATAAAGGTCTCGCTGTGACGTCCAACCATCAGCCGTCGACAATTCAGTGAATTCATTTAAAGTAGCGACTTACTCTACAAAGGCCATGGGGGAATGAAAGTTTCACTATCCTGTCACACTGTGTTCATCTCTAAATTAAGGAAGAAGGGAAAAAGGCACAAATAATGTCGACAAGTGTCTACAGTCAAGCGAGCAATGTCTGTCGCCATTAACATTTGCACGTCTCCAGCGTAAAGCTTGTTTAGATAACAAGGAGTGTTCCTAAAAAAGGTAAAACGACGTGCCTAACAGATTGCCTTGGAAGCTCCTTCTTCAAGTCCCGAAAGGCCCTGCCTGATGGAAATGTAATTCAACCGCTGATGCATTCACAGCGTCGAAGGGGTCATAGTCATTAATCTATGCGTGAATGAATCCATGCGTATGTGGTGCATGAGGCCAGCGAGAGCTGTGGTGATGAAGCAGGACGGAGTTATCAGAGATATTAGGGAGACTTATCGATCACTCTACCTCTGTGTGGATTATGTACCGCCGCTGGGCTTGCTATGAGCCGAACGGCCACGTGAACCAGCGTTGGAAAGAAAAGACCTGTCGCTTGGTTCGATGTTTTTTTTTTTAAAGATTAGGTATGTTTTGGTTCAAAATGAGATGGTTCTAGATTGGTCTAGAAACTCTTGTTTTAAATTTAGCTCTTCGGCCCGCAGCCCCAAAAACTTTGACAGATATTGTTTTTTATTGTCAAGGTTTTGCGGCCCCTTTGGAGCAGTGGACTTGGATGGTTTTATAAGAAGATTAAAACAAAGCACAGCCACTGACGACCAGTTGCTTTGGTCAACAGAATCAACAGCAGGGTTTGTTTAGCTCCTTCAGCTCAGTGATGGAAGATTACGACGCCCCAGATTAGAGGTTGGAGGAATAATATGGGTATATTGCTATACGACCACCGTCATTGTTAGCAACAACAACATGTGTAATATCTCCAGCGATGCTAATGTCTTCCCGAGTGTATCTGCAAAAGATCTATGATGATGTTGTTCATCTCCACTTTGTGGGCAATAAATCACCACCAACTATGTTGTCAAAGAACACCCAATCTACATGTTTGTACGGAGGAGACGTTGATGTTTCACTGGAAATGTGTGATGTGAATTTCGAGCGAAATTTCGTTTGGCTATGTCTCTTCAGATCAATGTCTTAAAGATTTTTTTTTTCTTAGAGTAGATATATTCCTCCTCTCACTAACACAGCCTGTGTGGTATCATTGGCCCACATCCTCCCTTGTGTCCTGGAATCAGATCAGTATGGAAGATATGCGCTTGCATTGACACTTTGCACTTTATGAGGTTTCTTTCCCTGACATAATGATCTCGAGTGACAGGGAATGAGCCCTCGTGGATCGGAATCCAATTCATTCGACTTATTCCTTTGCTTCACAACTCCTCTGTATTCTGTCGTAAATCTGTCCTGTCCTTGTGTGGGATTTAAGCAGAGTCGGGGAGAGAGGTAGATAGAGAGATGGAGAGAGAGTGAGGGAGAGAGAGAGAGGGAGATGAAGTCGGTTAGAGGGATTGCTTTAGTGAGGAAGAGAGTGGAAAGAGAGATGAAGTGAGAAAGAGAGAAAAGAGTGAGAGAGAGAGAGAGAGAGAGAGAGAGAGAGAGAGAGAGAGAGAGAGAGAGAGAGAGAGAGAGAGAGAGAGAGAGAGAGAGAGAGAGAGAGAGAGAGAGAGAGAAAGAGAGAAAAGAGTGAGAGATAGAGAGAGAGAGAGAGAGAGAGAGAGAGAGAGAGAGAGAGAGAGAGAGAGAGAGAGAGAGAGAGAGAGAGAGAGAGAGAGAGAGAGAGAGAGAATAATTGGTTGAGAATGATAACTCAAGTGAGTAAGAGAGAGTGGAAAAGCGTGATTGAATAAGAGAGAGGAAGATAGTGAGAGAGAGAGAGAGAGAGAGAGAGAGAGAGAGAGAGAGAGAGAGAGAGAGAGAGAGTGAGGGAGAGAGAGAGGGAGAGAAATAGAGAAAGAGAGGAGAAGAAGAAGAGAGGAAGAGGAAGAAATCCTATCATGAGACCAGCTGGAGCTAGTGAGAATGAAAGTATCCCATAAATGTGTGGTGTTTTCGGTCTGACAGCCATACGTGATGAGTGATCACATGTTAACCCCTACCTCCCGGGTAAACCCTCTGCGCTCTCTCTCTTCCCTTCTATATCTAGAGATCTACATCTATTGATAATATATATAGATATATATATATTTCTACCTATAGACCTCTCCCCCTTTCTTTCTCTTTGCCACCATAACTCTTGCTCTACTGCGCCTCATTCATTATGTTGCAACCCTTCAATTATGCAACAGTCAGCCGTAAGCCTCGTTGGGTGCATGCTTGCACTTCCTTCGCTCGCTTGTGTGTGTGAGTGGCGTGGGCATTTTTTTCTGTTGTTGTGAACATCTGCTCACAGAAAACATATGTTTCCTGCGGATTGTTGTGTGTGTATCGGTAGACAACAAAAGGAGATACATGGTGATGTAGAGGTCATCATGGAGATGATAAATACTGAGGAGTTGGTTGCTGCGTCTTTAGCAAGTCAGTGATGGAGTGGAATTGAACCAGATACCGGGGGGGTACTTTCACTTACTCCGTGTAACGAAAAGATTGAGACGTTTGTCTACATCCTGAAAGTAGTCCCCAAAGAGTTCTTTAGGGAGGCTCGACCCTGCTAGTATGCTAACTAAAGCCTTTGAGGGAGCCCAGGTTAAAGTCTGTGGCCCGTATCCTTCAGCCAATTCTGTCTCACTCACAATCTCTCACTTTCAACCCAGATCCTGGGTGTGCCTCTCCACTCCTCTCCTGATATATAAAGGCAGACCATCCCATAAAAAAAAAGATGTATTTAATTTGTCTTACGCCAAATCCACCTCCCCCGGTCAAAACAGATAAAAAAGAAACACATACCTGCATTGAGCACGTATTGACAAACCGCCACGTGAAAGGTCAGAGAGGCTGCTTTGTAATGAGGCTCTTCCTGTTTGACCCCCCCCCCCCACCGACCTCACACAATCACATCCAGACACGCACAGTGCCAGCCGCTTAGTGGCAAAACTTATCAGCCTTTTTGGGCGATTCTTGTCTGAAGTTTATCCTCAACCAAAAACACCAGAGCGCTGGTTTTTGATCTCGGCTCCAGAATCAGCGGGTGAAGGGAGGTCTGTCTTTCGCCAGAGGCGGATGAATGTCAAGCGATGGCGGACGTTATTGCACCACTGCTGCTCACATTGCCTTGTGTCAATGTTTGCTCTGTGCATTTCTAAACTCCAATGTTTATCCAGGGTTATTGATTTGAACCTCAATCTATTCCCGGAGGCGGAGAAGGGGCTGTTTTCTCCTGAGCCCGCTCTTCTCTTGGATTATTCCTCACAAAACTTTAATGACTTCAGAAAGACGAGATCATACAGAAATCAAGTCAGGACTTATTCACGTAAACTGTTATGAATGATTCAGCAGCCAATGATGACTTCTTGCAATTAATTACACGCAAGCACACAATAGTTCCTGATTCCTATTTTTTCACCAGAGCTTTCTTTAATTATTCAGGTCCATAGTGCTATTTATGGGCTCTGATGCGCCTTCCTGAAAGATTCATGATGCGACTTTAAAGGACTGGATGTCTACCTCTCCTCTCCAAAACGAACCAACATAACCCTAACCCTAACCCTAACCGACCGCGGGTCACACGCGACGCTCGAGCAAACGAGCGAAAAGCGCCAAACGCACTCGACCGCGAGCGAGGTCTGTATGTCAGATGGTGTGAGAGTGTGTGTGTGTGTGTGTGTGTGTGTGCGTGTGTGTGTGTGTGTGTTTCTCTAGATGGGATGTCTTGGTATGTGTGACCTGGCACCTACTGGGTGCTAATGGGGGCCAATGGAGCCACAGTAGAAATGGTAAAGAGGGAATGCTAGGTTTTCTTGAATCTCTGGAGCACACACACACACGCACTCCACACACAAACGCACACATGCACACACATGCATGCACGCACACACACACACACACACACACTGACATGCACACACAGAAGCCCCGTCATGTCCACTCAGGTCAGACACACGGCATGTCGCCATGTGTAAAAGAAGAGTGAGATTGGCACGGGGAGATGGATGGTGGTTTTAAACCCAGGGCCACAATGATGGCGAGTTAAAGGATAGCACGTTGCCGGCACACTTTCTTAACACCTGTCCGTATCGCTGGCTCGTCCTTTCCCGTCTGCAAGCTACCTTCACATCACACTTCATTCTGAACATTCTGGCTAGCAGGAATAATTTTGTTTGCTCCCGGCAAAATGTAGCAGCTTCGTATACCTGAGGCCAGCCTGCCCTTGCCAGTTCCAGGTGGTAAACTGAAACTGTTCATTATCGTATTCCAGGTACAATGATGTTCATCTCGTATGTATCTCTTCATTAGCTGGTGCATCATTAAACCTCTGCTACTACTACTACAATGACTACTACTGCTACTGAGTCAGAGTGTCAGAGCACAGCAGGGGCATTGCCGCTGCTTTGAATCCCCCAAGATGGGAAGATGTCACCGTGCCTTTGAGCCAAGCCTGGGATGTCACCGTGATCACGGTTAGAAATCAGCGCGTCGCATTGCAAAGAAAATGTCCATTTCCCATGATCCTCCGGGGGGGGGGCAGTCCCGAGTAGAGTGGTTCCTCGTCTCCCTTGACATGGGCCGTCCCCCGTGCGTCCGGGTGGACGTGTGGCGTGTTGCGTGGGGGGCCTGTGAGTCATGACCCACCAGGTGGTCCATCTGAGACCCCCCACACCCCCCCCCCAGTCCAGAGGCTCCATCTGTGGGCCCCGTGGGCCAGCTCCGCGGCCTCTCTCACGCTCCCCTCCACCCAGGCGCCTGCTCCGGCACGATCACCCGGCTTCCCCCGTCATCACCACCCCCCCCCCCCACCCTCCCCCCCTCCCCCCTGTCCTCCATCCCTCCGAGCGAGCAGAGATCCACGTCACGCATCTCCTCCTCTTCTTCTACTTCACTGCCTTCATCTCACTACTCTCCCCCCCACCCCATCCTCCCCCCTCCTCCTTACTGCCTGCCTGTGCATGCCTGGACCTCAGCTCAAGGACCCTATGGCGGCTGCCTGAAGCACGGGGGGGGGGGGGCACCCAGGGGTTAACTCTGCAGAGCCCCCGGCCCACGCAAATCTCAGGCCCCCCCTCTCTGAATCCCCCCGAGCCCCATCACCCCCCCCCCCCCCCCCCCCAAGCCCACACACACACCGCAGCATCCGCCTACCTCTGCGTACCTCCAACACCGTACACCGTGTGTGTGTGTGTGTGTGTGTGTGTGTGTGTGTGTGTGTGTGTGTGTGTGTGTGTGTGTGTGTGTGTGTGTGTGTGTGTGTGTTTGGGGTGAAGCTGATGCAGGGGGATAAGGGGTGTGACGTGGGAGGAGCATGAGGGGAGATAACATCGATGGATGTCATGTTATGCCACGGGGCTCAACCGTCTTGAGGCTCGCCTCCGCAACCCCCTCCACCTCCACCTCCACCTCCACCTCCACCTCCACCTCCACCTCCACCTCCACCACCACCACCTTCACAATCGGCAACGTTACAGCAGGCTCAGCTCAGCAGACACCGGGAGGGGCGGGTGCGGGTTCTGACGTGCACCAGCAGCACAGAGACCTGACAACAAGAGCAGAGGTGAGGCACGAGCCATCGAGTCATCTGCTTCGTCATTCCGACTGAGTTATTAGCCCTCCGCCCCACCCACACACACACACACACACACACACACACACACACACACACACACACACACACACACACACACACA
>NC_044055.1:8375651-8385651 GCF_902167405.1 Gadus morhua | reverse complement strand
TGTGTGTGTGTGTGTGTGTGTGTGTGTGTGTGTGTGTGTGTGTGTGTGTGTGTGTGTGTGTCTGTGTGTGTGTCTGTGTGTGTGTGTGAGAGAGAGTGTGTGTGTGTGTGTGTCTGTGTGTGTGTGTGTGTGTGTGTGTGAGAGAGAGTGTGTGTGTGTGTGTGTGTGTGTGTGTGTGTGTGTGTGTGTGTGTGTGTGTGTGTGTGTGTGTGTGTGTGTGTGTGTCTGTGTGTGTGTTTAGTTGAAGTTTTTCTATGTCACTATTTCCACCTCAGTCTCGTAAGGTGGAAATATGCATGCATCAGGAGTGGGCTGGTGATTGAAGTCTAAATCCAAAGTTTCGCTAGTCCATGTCCTTTGTGGGATCAAACTTGCCAAGCCTATTAAATTCAGAGACTTCTAATGAAGCTCATTAGTCGTCTGGTAGCTTTTTTTCAGCTCCTCCGCTTCTTACACACACACATACACACACACATGCAGAAAAACACACAACCACACATAAGTGCACGCACGCATGCACCTACGCACGCACACAGACACACACACCACACACACATACATACATACACGTACAGACACAAACACACACACACACAGACACACACACACACACACAGACACACAAACACACACACACTCTCTCTAAGGCGGGCTAACATAAGAGCTGGGAAGGCGGTGATGGGAAAAACTGATCAAATTGCCGCCGTCGTGCTAGCGTTCTGCCACGAGGATCACAGTTGTTTGTCACGCTGCGCGACTCGCGGCGCTGAACGCTCGCGGCGGCGTTATTAAGATTGATGGAAACTTAAATCCTTATCTGGGCCGGTGGTGATGGGAAACACCAACACCAGCCAGTGTGGGCGGGCTAAGCACAGCGCTACGCCCACTGCCGTGTCATAACAATAACACTTAACACTTCTAACAATAGGGAGACGTCTCACTATATATAACAGGGACATGGTGCTTGTTATTCAACTTTTATACATAAAGTACTTCACGACATGGTGGTAGCTGCATCCAATCTGATAGAAACGCTTTTCTAATCTTGCCTGATTGAATCTATCATATCATTTATTTAACGATAGGGATCACAATTGATTTTGGATAGATTGTCTTTACTTTCGCTTGGTTAGCGGGGAATGCGATTAAACAGAAGCAAACCAATCGTGACTCGGATCCATATTTTGGAAATGTTTGTTTTTTCCTCATGTTGACAAATGGCCCCAATCACAGCGTACTGTTTATAAAGGATTCTCCCCAGCACAGCTGACAATTACATGTGCTTTATGTATCCAATATCATATTTTCATCGGGCCGGGCCAGGAGGTAATGTGGACCCCCCCACCCCTCCCCCCAATCCGGTGGGCTCTGTCTACCCTCCCCTGGTTTGTCATACTTAGGGCAGCATTATTTTGAATGGTAGAAAAATCAATCCAGCCTGATTTGATTTCGGCTTACTTTTGGCTCCCATGGTCCCCCAGAGTGATATTGGTTATTTGTCCAAGATAATAACATTTCCTTACAATTCCACGGTGCCCAAAATTGAGTTTTTACCTGATTTCTCTTCTCTTTCTTTGTGGAGGTAGGGTGAGGAGAGAGAGAGCGTATGGCTGCACCCGCCACCACACATACGGGCGACGGCTCACCGAGGTCTGGGCCACCATGGGTGTAGCAGAGCCTGGTTCTCCCCAGCCTGCCTGCCCCCAGACTCCAGCAGCCTAAATGATTTCCTGGAGGGAAACATCTTTTGTTATTGTTCATATTTTCTTTATCCATTTATCAATGCATTTTCTAAATGCATTTCTCTCTTTATTCCTTTCAGCCTTTCTTTAGCTGCATGAAAGAAAAACTGCACGCCATCGCCCACCCATGTATATATATATATATATATATATACATATATATATATATATATATATATATATATATATATATATATATATATACACATTTATCCATACAATTATAATTCATAATATAAAACCGTTTCGCAACTGCGAGACCCATTTCATTATCTTCATACAAATAAGTCCAGCCTCATACATCGGAGGTGTACGGGAGGCGGAAGGCACAGAGACTATTAATAGAGTTGCTGTTGTTGCTTTACTGTAGGAAGCAGGGGGGGCAATCACAGCGGCTCCAAGCCTTAACACGCTACGTATTCATCATAAGAGCAGTCAATTAGTGAGCAGTGCGATGCATGCAGGTGTGCATGCAGATGTGAGAGCTAGCACTGGGGATGGGATCAATAAATAGGTCGCTGAGCTGAAATCGTAGAGATTTTTTTTTTTTTTACTAATTATCAGAGCAAATTGCGTGGGGGATAGAAACAGACGACAGAGAAGACGAGAATGTGCCTCTGTCTGATTGATCATTATTTATTAAAGCTTTCTCTGTGAATTATTTACTTTTCACATAGAATGTACGGCATCTCGAGTGACATTTCCACCCACTCACGACAGCTGAAATGTCAAGCTCATCCAGGAGTGCAGAAAAACAGAAAAAACGGGAAGTGGATCTCCAGGCTGCTGTCAAGGGAACTTTTGTGACGATAAACTTAAAGGAAGTTAAGGAAGTTGATGGTCATATCTCCTAACTGTGTGAGCTTCGATGGCTTGAAAAAAGTATCAACGCATTCTCGTCATTTAAGTGATGTATGGGGACAAAATGGAAAAATGGTCCCTGTTTCTCCAAAGGGAGTCTCTAAGTCATGCTTCAAGTTGATGATTTTGTTTGTTTATATTGCTCTTGTTTCAGTATTTTTATCAGCCCACCCTTTTATAATTTTTGGTATAACCAAGGCATTCGCTGCAATGCAATGAAGTATGCTTACTGTCAATGGCGCAAACACATGAATAAATCACATTCACTCGTTCTATCCCTTGTCTGTCTGTTCTGTCATGGGGGTACAAAATATGATTGACAATATCGCCCTGTAACAGCGGTATGTCTCGCAAAATAGCAAGTACTGCTTGGTGTTTGTAAGTTGTGTTACATTTTGTTATTGTTTCAATAACATAATATTATTTGCCCAGTTTCCTATTATGTATTGAGCTTCAGGTGTCTTGGTCCGCCCCTGGTTTTCCCATTCACCTGCCTGCCACCCTGATCTCCCCTAATTAACCCAAACACCTTCACCTGTGCTCCCCTATAACAGTCCTCTCCTTTCACTCAGTTCTTGCCAGATTGTCTCTTGTTTCATTCAGAGCTTTCCCGCAACTCCTGATTGACTTGGTCTACTCCACTCCGCCTGTTAACGAACCCTCGCCTGTCTGACCTCCTGCCTGCCGTCCAGTCCCTGTCGGTCTGTCTGCTCCTCTGCCCCCGTCTCCTTATCCACCAGCCTGACTTGCTGTTATCGACCCTTCGTCTGTCTGACCGCCCGCCCGACGTCGAGTCCCTGTCGGTCTGCTGCTCTAAAGTTCCCGACTCCCGATCTGCTCTACTGCCCTCCTGTTGCCGACTCCTCGCCTGCTGACCAACCGACGATTCTCTGCCCACCTGTCGGTGACTTTACTGTCTGCTCTCTGCCTGGACCCAGCCAAGACGGACGACCACATCTCCCGGGTGGAGAACGCGCTTGAAGCAAGTGATGGCCGCTACCAGGGCCGCCACACCTCAGGGACAGCAAGACCTGGCACAAGTCCGCCAGGAATTAGCGAACGTCCAGGCCGGCACCACCGCCCCACCTCCTGCTCCAGAGGCCACCGAAACTCCCGCCCCTCTGCCCCATGAGTCTAATGTGGTGAGCCCTTCAGCCGCTCACCTTCGCCTCCAAAGAAGCCCGGGTGGCTTACGCCATAAATCATCTCTCCGGACGGGCGCGTCTTTTTGGCACCGCTAATTGACAGGAAGGAACCCCCGTCTGCCGCTCCTTCCACTCCTTTGCCGAAGAGCTTAGGAGAATCTTCGGAACCGGTCCTCTGGGAGCCGAGGCCGGACGAGAATTGTTGGCCCTGTCCCAGGGAAGCCGTTCTGTCTCGGACTACGCTATCGAGTTCCGCGGCAGGACCCCCATGTGTGATTGGAAACCGGCCGCCCTCCGTGATGTCTTCCTATAAGGGCTGGCTGGGTACATTAAAGATGAGCTCGTTGCCCACGACCAGCCATCTTCACTGGAAGCCCTGATCGAGCTCGGTACCCGCCTCGACCTCCGAATCCAGGCTCGCAGGAGGGAGAGACGTTCTGAGGTCCAGCCACGCAGCCCTTCTCGCCCTTGGTCCCCAGTAATCCCCGCCTCCCTTCCGCTGACCCCAACCGCTCCCTTGAGGATGGGGGATCCGGAGCCCATGCAGGTGGGCCGCACCCATATTTCCCCGGAGGAGAAGGAGAGAAGACGGTGGCAGAATCTCTGTTTGTACTGCGGCCAGCCAGGACACTTCGCTGGACGATGCTCGGTAAAAGCCAGAGCTCACCAGTAACCAGAGGCATACTGGTTAGCTCCGTCGCAGACTCTGCCTCTCCCACAAGAACCATTATCTCCGGTGAGCTCCTGTTGCCTTCCGGTTTCCATCCCATTACCGCCCTCGTCAACTCAGGGGCCGACGAGAGCATCATGGATCGGTCCCTTGCCCTTCGGCTGGGCCTCCACCATGAGAAACTACCGTCGCCGATCTCTGCCAGATCCCTGGATGGACACGTGTTGAGGAGGGTAACTTCCCAAACCAATCCTGTGCACATGCTCCTACGGGGGGTCACAGGGAGACCATCCGGTTCATGCTTCTGCCTACCCCCAGCCAACCTGTCATCCTGGGTCACTCCAGGCTCCGTAGGCACAACCCCAATTTTGACTGGTCTACCTGTTCAATCCGGGAGTGGGGAGTGACCTGTCTGCATTCCTGCCTTAAGACGCAATCACCGTCGCCTACCCCCCTCGCTCCTGCTCCAGCCTCAGACATCTCCGGGGTCCCTGCAGTCTACCATGACCTGAGGGACGTCTTCAATAAGGCTAAGGCTACCTCCCTGCCTCCTCACCGTCCCTATGATTGTGCCAGTGATCTCCTTCCGGGCACTTCACCCCCCAAGGGACGTTTGTGCTCCCTCTCCGCCCCCGAGCGAAAAGCCATGGAGGAGTCCATCCGGTCCTCCTTAGCAGTGGGGATCATCTGACTCTCTTCGTCACCCGCTAGGGCAGGTTCATTCTTTGTGGGCAAGAAGGACAAGTCCCTACGGCCCTGCATCGATTACCTAGGTCTGAATGACATCACAGTAATGAACGCCATTCCACTATTCTCCTCTGCCTTCGAGATGCTCCAGGGGCGAACGGTCTTCTCCAAGCTCGACCTTAGAAATGCTTACCATCTGGTTTGCATCCGAGACGAGTGGAAGACGGCCTTCAACACCCCTAAAGGTCATTACGAGTACCTGGTGATGCCCTTCGGTTTGACCAACGCCCGGCAGTCTTCCAAGTGCTCATCAATGACCTTCTGCGGGACGTGTTAAATAAGTTTGTCTTCGTCTATCTGGACGACATCCTGATCTTCTCCCGCAACCTAGAGGAACACGTCACCCACGTCTGGTCGGTTCTCCGCCGCCTCCTAGAGAACTCCCTGTACGTCAAGGCGGAGAAGTGCGAGTTCCATGCACCCTCTGTCTCCTTCCTGGGATACATCATAGCAAAGGACAACCTGCGGATGGATCCTGACAAGGTCTCTGCTGTCACCTCCAGAGCCCCCCCGGAAACACGCAAGCAGCTGCAGCGTTACTTGGGATTCGGCAACATCTACCGGAGCTTCATCAGAGGCTTCAGCTCCATCGCGTCCCCCCTCTCGGCCCTCACCTCACCCAAGGTCCCCTTCCGTTGGTCTAACGAGGCACAAAACACCTTCGAGACCCTCAAGACCCGCTTCACCACCGCCCCCATCCTTCAGATCCCCGAACCCAACCGGCTGTTCATTGTGGAGGTGGACGCATCCGGTGTGGGAGTAGAGGCAAACCTCTACCAGCGTTCTTCCATCTGCCAGAAAATCCGCCCCTGCGCCTTTTTCTCTCGCCATCTAACCCCCTCAGAGAGAAACTAAGATATCGGCAACAGGGAACTTCTGGCGTTGAAGCTGGCCTTGGAGGAGTGGAGGCAGTGGCTAGAAGGAACCAAGGTTCCGGTTTTGGTCTGGACCGATCCCCGGAACCTAGAGTATATCCGGTCCGCCAAGAGGTTGAACTCCAGACGGGCCCGCTGGTCACTCTTCTTCGACCGGATCAACTTCACCTTGTCCTATCGACCCGGTTCTCGTAACCTAAAACCTGATGCTCTCTCCCGACAGTTCCCAGAGTGTCCCGATGAGACGGTCAAGCCTTCCACCATCGTCCCAGCCTCCTGCCTCATCACTTCCATCACCTGGGAGATAGAGGAAAAGGTACAAACTGCCACTGTGAACCAGCCAGCTCCCAGTTTCTGTCCCCCTGACCGTCTGTTTGTCCCGTCACACCTCCGTTCTGACTTGCTCCAGTGGGGCCATGCTTCCCGGCTCACCTGCCATCCCGGCATCCAGCAGACCCGGGACTTCCTGCGACGGCGCTTCTGGTGGCCGTCACTGGAAAAGGATTTCCGGGGCTTCGTCAACGCCTGTCCTGTTTTTAACCAGAATAAGACCTCTCACCGCCCACCTGCCGGCTTCCTGCACCCCTTGCCAATCTCCCATTGTCCCTGGTCGCATATCTCTCTGGACTTTGTGACTGGTTTGCCTGCATCCAAGGGCCACACCGTCGTCCTCACCCTCGTAGATCGATTTAGTAAGTTGGCCCATTTAATTCCCCTTACTAAACTCCCCTCTGCCAGGGACACTGCAGAACTGCTCCTCCACCACGTCTTCCGCCTCCATGGGTTACCTACACATATCCCTGACCGGGGGCCCCAATTCACCTCGGCCTTCTGGAGGGAATTCTGCAGCCTAGTCGGGGCTACCGCCAGTCTATCTTCCGGCTTCCACCCCCAGTCCAATGGAAAGACCGGGAGGGTCAATTAAGATCTGGAGACCACCCTCCGATGCCTGGTGAACCGCAATCCGGCTTCCTGGTCCGACCAACTGGTATGGGTAGAGTATGAGCATAACACCCTTACCTGCTCATCCACCAGCCTCTCTCCCTTTCAGTGGGTCTACGGGGATCTGCCACCCCTATTCCCCGACCTGGAGAAGGAGTCCTCCTGCCCCTCGGCTCAAGCCCTGATCCCTCGTTGTCGACGCACCTGGACCCTGGCGCGCACTGCTCTCTCCAAGTCCGCAGATCGCCACGCTGCTGCTGCCAACAAACACTGCATGCCGACCCCTGCCTACCAACTTGGCCAGAAGGTCTGGCTCTCCACCCGTGATCTGCCCCTTAAAGTGGAAAGTCACAAGCTGGCCCCTAAGTTTATAGGACCATTTCCCATAACCCGGATCATAAACCCAGAGGCGGTACGCCTTCAGCTTCCTCGTTCCATGAGGATCCACCCAACTTTCCATGTCTCCAGGGTCAAACCCGTCCAGGAGAGTCCTCTGGCTCCTCCCGTTCCGCCCCCTCCCCCCCCTCAGCTCGTCGACGGCGGTCCGGTGTTTACTGTCCGGCGACTCCTCCGCCATGGAAGTGGGGTCCAGTATCTGGTGGACTGGGAGGGGTATGGTCCGGAGGAGCGGTCCGGGATCCCGGCTCGCTTCATCATGGACGTCCGTCTCATCTCTGACTTCCACCGGTCCCATCCTGACCAACCTGCCCCGTCCTCTAATCCGCCCGCTACGGTTCCATCTGCGGGTGGTTCTTCTGACCTCCCGAGGAGGAGGCACTCAGGTGTCGCGTCCTCCCACGCGACATCTGAGGACGCTGTCTCTGATGCCTCAGAGGAACTCTATTGAATTCTCTATTGACTTTGTCTACCCCACTCTGCCTGTTAACGAACCCACGCCTGTCCGACCTCTTGCCTGCCGCCCAGTCCCTGTCGGTCGGTCTGTCTGCTCCTCTGTCCCCGTCTCCTGATCCACCTGCCTGACTTCCTGATATCGACCCCTCGCCTGCCTGACCTCCCGCCCGACGTCGAGTCCCTGTCAGTCTGTCTGCTCTCCAGTGCCCGACTCCTTGCCTGCTGACCCACTGACGATTCCCTGCCCACCTGTCGGTGACTTTACTGCCTGCTCTCTGCCTGCCCGATCCTGTACCCGAATAAATCTTTGAAACTGTCCTACAACTGTCGTCTGTCTCTCACTTGGGTTCTGCCTAACCCCCCCCCCCCCCCCCCCGTTACATCAGGCACAAATATTAACTGACTGAATTGGTCTTATGAAAGCTTCACAAAACATTTGCAATACCAATACCCTCAAGATTAGATTTTGGGTGGCTGTTGGATAGTAATACTGCTTGACAGAAATGGATTCTGTTTACATATGTCAGCATCTGATTGTAAGTGTCTGTGTGTGTATGTTTGTTTGTTTGCACAAATGAATACATCAATTACACAAATTTCATCATAGAAAGCATTCTCACCAAAACCCTATTCAAATAGTGGTTTTGCAGGGACTTGCAATGCATTTTATGAATTTATGCAGAACCTTCACAATAAACTCCATCTTAATTGGATCACATTGAATATCGCTATGATGTTATTGTAGAGATGTTTGAAAATATAGTAGCAAAGTAAAACGTGAATAGTTTGAGCTCCGTTTGGCCAAAAGAGCTGAAAGATTATGATTGCACACACCAACACGTACATGGACGTTATTGAGCCAATTTGTATGGAAACAGCCGAGGAACAAACAGAGCAAAGCGGAGCCGGGGGAAACCGATTGGTCCCTAACGAGCCGACTTGACCCTAAACAGCTTTAAGGAAATCCCTCCCTTCATCTCAGGAACAGCCTTGAGACGCTTCTAATTGCCATCGATGTGCCATGAAACTAGGAACTTAGAAACATTAGCATTAATCTCAACCAAGCTGTATGATTTCAGGGAACTTCAGAGCCGCTGTTCGCTGATGACCACATAATTCAACTACATGGCAGACACTTGGTGATTACATCTCGTATGCCCCTTTGTGACCACAGCACATCACAGGTCAAAGGTAGGAAAACATGTTTTCTGTAAATTGGTACCTTGTTTGCGATGATGAGAATTGCAAAAAAGGAAAGGAAAAAGGAGAAAAAGGGGGGTTCCCGTCTGTGGAAAACATTACTTTATGGCTTACTTATCAGAAAACAAGCCATTGTTAACACAAGCATATACTAAATAAATTCAAGGTAACGAGCTTGGTAAGGAACGAAAAATGAGAGACATACTGTAACTGACAGTTGCAAAATAGTATATATATATATATAAATATGTGTTTGCATACATTTTTTCCTTAAAACTTCACTAAGCAGTTCATCAAGAAGATTTTGACCTATTTCTAAGAACGAACCGAACAAGACTGTCAACTCCACGCTACTCTGAACATTCTCTCCCATTGGAGAAGAAGAAAAAATGGAAAACACTATTAATAGCTATTCCTATTTAATCCTTTAAATATATGCTTTTATAAACCCCAGGTTGCACACTTCTTTAAGTGTGCGATTAAATCCTTAAAGAAAACCCTAGGGGTGTAAATTATACATTTTGTTATTTTATTACAATATATAATGTTTACAATGTTTACAATATTTAATCGTACTATTAAAGTCAACCCTATAGTTACCGTATATTAGTGTAATATAAGTACTTTATATTTCCCCTGAAATATGACTGCTTAACTTCCTGTTCCTTCGTTACTAAACAAAGTTTGGTTCAGTTCCTACTTGAGATGCGTGGTGGAAACGTGTTCTCCGTCCAACGTGTTTTCCTATTGGCTGCCAGGCGAGGGCCGCATCGTCCAATGTGGCACAAGTAGCACTTTGCATCCAAGAAAAAAACACACAACCAAAGCCGTGCAGTGTGCACAGTCACACACCACACACAAAGTCACCCTCCCACCCACGTGTAAACACACACACACACACACACACACACACAGTCACTCACCGACATGTGTATACACAGACCATGTGTTGACACACACACACAC
>NC_044055.1:8370651-8373151 GCF_902167405.1 Gadus morhua | reverse complement strand
TCCCAATTGATTAATACTGTATAAATGATGATGTCTCCTCCTCTATCAAATGTAACACAGTTATGAAGTGAAACTTCTCATGATAATATTTCAACACAACCACCCAGATAAGTGACTATCCATTTATGCTCTGCATTATTTATCACATTCTTTCCAAACAAACAATGCCGGCGTTAGCATGTTGACAGTTTGGAAAACAACAGGAAAAATCCTTTATGAACAGTTTGTACTGAATATAAAAGCTTCAATTTTTTTTAAAGTGTTCCGGAGACAGGAAATCCCTGCCAATTTACTTCCTCTACGCCTCTGTCGAATCCATCAATCACGTTTAGAATATGGTTGTGGTTGAGGCCCCCAACAAGACGGCAGACTTCTTTTTGTTACATTCCTAATGTCTGAGCGTGTGGTTTTGTGCGTGCTTGCTGGAGAAATAACATAATTAGAAAACACAAATATTATTGAATTCAATAAGGGGAGTCAATTAGTTCATTTGAAACGGTCTGTGGGGCAGGGAAACGAGACCAGCTTAGAGCTTTCAGGCCCACCAGAAACATTTATTTATTTAGGTTCCAATTATCCCTTAACACTGTGCATCACGTCACAAGCAGCAGGCAGAAAACTTTAATTTCTTGAGCTTACGTTGCGTGGATAAAACCCAAGGCAGATGGCTGATAATTATTCTTGATAATTGCGATTCCAGATTATTGAGCATGTCCCTTTAATCACCTCCTAAAAGCAAGGGCTTTTTTTAACCATCATCTTTATTTAGACACCATAAGACCCTAGACACTTCCTGTCTTGGATTAATAAATTGTGTCTCATCTGATCTATTACAGCAATTCAACATGTTGTGGATTTATTCTGGACACAGTTTCATTGGGTGGTTGCCCCGGTGGCTAGGTAGGTAGTCAGGTAGGTTGACAGATTGATAGATACAGTAGATAGGTATACCAACATGTACAGTAGGCAGGTATGGCAAGGCGTATTGTATTATGCTCAGTGGTTTCCTTTCACATATTTATTTCAAACAGAGGAAGATAAGATGTTTACATGCTGACAGCTAGCATGATTCCTGCTGTAAGAGATGGCTGAACAGGAAAAAATGCATAATGGAGCTCAATGCACATGCATCCACAAGTGGTATTGTTCGGGAACATCGTTTGATCAGACCTTTTCTACAGCACTGCTTGAAATTCCCCCTCGGAAATTTGAATGGTAACCCAGGAAGATGTGAATGTGGCTCTTAACATTAAAAGCCCCCTTTGGACAATGCTATTTTATGCATTGCATGCAGGAATGGTATCATATGTTCAGATAATATGTTTTCAACCGAGGCTCATGTTATTTCCTTCCTCCTCCGTTTTGATTGGTTTCTCTGGCTGCCACTCACCCGTCACTCCCTCCTTCCCCCAGGCGCCATCAGTACGGGTCAACTACAACCTCCTCAGTTTAGGGACTTGAACAACACTGCGTCAACGCCTCATCGGGCTGTCTATTTTTAGCCCGAAGGACCAGGCAGTCTGCGTGGAACAGCGAGGTGAAGGCGGTTTGCATCTGCCTACCTTCAGGCTGCGTTTCCTTTTCTTTCTTTTTTTTTTTTACTCTCTCCTTTCCTTTCTTCATTTCTGTTCTTGGCGAGGCAGGGAAGGAGTGAAGTGATTAGAAAGTAAAGTTCAAACGGGCTGGTGTGGTTATAAATGGATGATCGTGTATGAAGAAGGGGGGGAGGAAGGAGGGGGGGAGGGAGGGAGGGATCATGCCTGCGAATGGTGGATGACTCATGAGTCAGCAGCAGCTTATCCCTCCCCCATTACCTCCCCCGTCAGCTCCATACCTCCCCTGGGGCAGTGGGGAGGAGGGGGGGGGGGGCACTTTAGCACACAAATCTCTCTGAAGGTGGTCCGGAGAAAGAAAAAAAATAACAAAACGCAAAGCTTTTTCTACTTCCTCTCGTCCGCGTGTCACTGACTGTAGACGCTGCTTTGGGAACGGGTTCTCCCTGACGGCTTGTTTGCATAAGAGGCATTGTTCTAGGTATAAACATGATTCTATATGTGGTGTAGTAGGCAGGAGGGGGGCCCATAGCGTGATGAATACTTACCGACACGGATGTTTGCGTGTATCATCGCATGCAAGGGTCACCCGGAGGAAAAAATGCAAGAAAGTGAAGAAAGTTTCGAAACGCTACAGCTGAAGACATCCTGTGTAGTTCTAAATCAGGGCCCTGCAGACTCAGAGGGGAGTGATTCATATTCAATGCGTAGCTCTGTCGGCGAATACACATCGGAATTCAGCGCTTCGCCTAATTGTTCCGTTCCGTCCGAGTAAACATTTTTCGGCAGCCACCAGTGCCTCCTCTGGATGTACCCTGTGTGCATCACTTTACAGAATCTTGCATTCAGAAAACGATCACGCAAGATCACACGGACCCAAAGGCACATGTTGTTGCTTGTGTTTAATGGGGCACCGAGAACTCCAAAAGCGCAAGCCGACAGCTGCT
>NC_044055.1:8323151-8365651 GCF_902167405.1 Gadus morhua | reverse complement strand
AGCCGCCACCGCCGCAACGGAGGCGTCACGGCGGCGGCGACCTCGCGTCTCCTGGCTGTTATTTCGTGTCGACTGGCGTTGAACCTCTTGTCTCCACTCCGCTGTGCATTCCATAGCTTAACCATTGGTTGGGTTCACATTTTGGTTTGCCGTGCTCCAATATAACCTGTCCTCCAGGTTTCCATGGTTATGTCTTCCTCCCCCCCCGAAACCCTCAACACATCTGCCCTGGGTCTGTTGAATTGAACATCTGTTGTATTCAAACCCCACACACAGTCTATGCATCAGTCCGGATTGTTTTATTCAATGCACATGCTGCAAACTAATTGCAACTACACTTTCAACAAATCCATTTTGTTTAATTCCAAGAAGTCATACTTTTGCGGCAATAATTATCAAAGCTTGTATAAGAAATGCAGAGCATGTCTGGAACTAATTTGTTGTGATACAGATCTTGGCTTTGATTTTCCACCACTGGTAAAGGGGTGATTTGCATGTAGATGATTTTGTACATGACCTGCATGAGTAGGTCTCTGAATGGAAAAAAAAGTTTTACTGAATGCAATTAAATAAAGATCTGCTGTTGTTATTGTTCTTGTTGTTTTTGTTTTAGTCTGAGGTCACAAATAAACATTAAATTCTTATAATTAAAGGTCACGTATATCAGATATGCACAACCTTCCCAGAGTTTTTCCAGCACATGTAGCTTCTGCCGAGAGCATTGTTTCTGTTCCACAAACACCTGCATCAGACATTGAAATTAGGGCTCAAATGGATTTAAAATTACTAACAAGGTTCACAATATTTACTAAACGACTTGCATGGTTCATGAACAAGTGAAGGGTTAGGATTTTACTCACGCTATCGTTATACAATCAGTTGGTTGTTGAACGATCTCTACTGGAAAACCAATAGTTTTATTATCGACCTGTATTCTATCTGTATTTGTCCCCACGCTGGAGCTCTGACTCTGCATCAACCGAGGTAAGCATTCACTCCTTTTTCTCTTGCTCCTGTGCCTCCCTGGTAGAAAAGAAAGCTTTCCTAGAGGGACGTACAGCATCTTTCTGCTAGAGGAGGAAAAGACAGCATCCATAGAAAATACATATACTCCAGAGAGCAAAGAGAATATGACAAAAATGACAATTCCCAAATCCCAATCTCTTGTATACCACTAATGGGGAGAATAACAGTAGCAGTTTCTGAGATTAATGCCTTTATGGTGTCATGAGGCTAGCTTTGAGCTTTTCAAACAAAGCTTAAAAGTCATGGCTCCATTGAAACACCTTTGTTTCTCCGCAAGCTGTAAGGGGCCAAGCAATCTTAACCAATCATCTATAGTAAGAGCTTTACTCTATGTATCTCTTCACTTCAGTCTGGTTCCTATGGGCAGGCCAAACCCCTTGGTGTGGTATAAAAGTATTTCTGATCTGTTGTTCACCTCCACCTACCTGCAATGGCTAGCTAGTTCAAGGGTGCAAAAAACAACAGGCTTGAGTGAGACTCTCCAGAGCATGATTGATACAGGGAAGAGGTTATGCATCCTTCCTGGTGACATTGTTCAATTAACTTTAAACCACTGAAAAAATAACAGAGCCCAACCCTATTATTTTTTACCAAGACCGTAGGGGGTGCCCATGCACTAAAGGAGGGGTTGATTATACCGTTGTCATGCATCGGCCTCAGGTTGGTGCATACCTGCTGGAGATGGAGAGGGACCCTTCTGAGCAGCACTCTAATGAGGTTTGCATCCCCTGTGTTCATTTTGTGAGCTTAATCCCCTTTGACTCTCCTTTTGTGTCGGGTGAGTCCTACACGTGCTATTATAAAACTGCCTCACTGCCTTTAGTTCCCAAGCAGGAAACCCTTTAGCTTCTAATCCACACTGATGTATTAGTTAGTCTACGATAAAAAGCAGCAGTGAGCCCCCTCCTGAACCGTACACTCCTAGTCTTCCTATTCGTTAATGAAAAGTGGGCCCACCTTAATCGCCTTTTTCAACATCAACGTATCGTTATACATATATATCCCGACTAGTCTTGCCCCATACATCTTGTGTTGGAATCTGCCTTGGGGTGAGGCAGCCCTACTCACCATCCTCCAAAGCCAAATGCTGAATTCAAGAACAGTTTTCATTATGCAGCCTGCTATGAACAGAGAAACTAGCACAGTTCCATTCATCTCCATCGCAGGGATCAAAATACCAGCTCAATTGTGTCCTTTAACAAAACATAATGCCTAGTGGCTCGTGCGGATAGACTAGTAAAGACTTAATGCGCTCGCCTTTACAGAAGGAGTCAGATTAATTTTGTTATGAAAGTTTTGTTAAGTTGGCTGCCATTTCAAACTGTTCTGCCCAGTTTAACCCGTCACGGCCAACCCCCTTGAAGGTTTCTGGCATAAAAAATGGTAAAGGGGTTGCCATGCCTTGGTCAGGTGCATATGGCTGGACAGTTTGATTATCCTCTGGCTCTGACAATGAAATAGATCCATCCGCGGATGCGGTATAATAAGCCTTCTTGGACTGGACCGGCTTAAGAGTACTGCCGTCATTTTACCTGTCAGGCCCGGGCAACGCAACCAGGGGAATGGATCAAATATGCTTTATTAAATATTAGTCTTTTATATTAAAATCGTAGGACAGTGAGAAGAGGAGCAGGAGGTACTGCGCCATAACAAGCGACGGATCCTTCAATATTGGTTACCACAGCAACTATAACCTATATGTACATTACACCGGCTATCTTTACCACCGGCAGCGATATGAGCTTGTGAACGTCTCCATCCGGCCGCAGTGTAAAGTCAAAAACACACTCTCCTAGTTACCCTGAGCAACAATACGCTCCACTGTTTATGAAGGCCAGCCTATCAGCTGCAGGTGTGTCTCATTACTCAATTAGCCTCGTTCTAAAGCAGGTCCACTACAATATTTTACACCTTTATGGCTTTCAGGGTAAAAACAAACTGGCTGATCAGTACCCACACAGAAACGTTATGTTCATTAAAAAAATTCATTAAATGTACAAAGTCAGCGGGACAATTTGGATATCGTAGGCACTTAGTTCCTCTCGTTTCTTCCTATCATTTAAGTAGAGTATGTTTAGATAAATAAACCATAAATCTGAGCACTTAAAGGTAGAGTATGCAATTTGGAGAAACTCGATTTTGAAAGGATCCAATCAAACCCCTCTCTCAAGGCCTCTCTCCAAAGCCGCTCCCCAAAAACATGTGACTATCTTGCAAACTTTAGCAATAGCTCTGCCTATCCTTGTTGAAGAGAAGCACAATGAGTGTGCAGGCAGAGGGCATGCAACAAGGTAGACAGACAGGCAGCCAAATATATAATTTGGGCCAAATTAAATGATTGGATTTGCTTATTACAGTAGTGCAACAGATAACCGATTTTTTCCTTTTTCGGTCAAAGCGTTTGATTTAGTGTTTGCTGTCATTATATAATGATATAGCACATACTGTCAATTATGTCTACCTCAAGTACACATCTATTGTAGTCATATTTGAATAGTATAGCATTCTTGTAATCTTCATTTATTTGTACTCCTATCTGTTACTTTTTTGCTGCCTTATCACAATGTTTTTGCAAGTTATATGCGCTCCAGAATTTGAAATAGCAAACTTTGCAAAGTTAAAAACTGGGGAGGGGAAAGAAAAGAAAGAAAAGGAGTTAAAAAAATATTTGGTCAGGCTGTTTTCTCCTTAGGTCCAGCCCGGCAGGGGATTAACGCTGTGTGTGCTGCTTCTCAGTGCTCTCTCGTTAGCTAGGACCCGGCACACATATAGCGTGACATAGTTGACCACACACCCACAAAGGCACAGAACGCTTGGACTTAAAGCAGCACACCGGGCCAAATGTGAGTAATGAATAAAGATCTCTCTCTCTCTCTCTCTCTCGCTCGCTCTCTCTCTCCCCGTTCTAACGTATCCCTCTTGCTCTCTCTACCTCTCACACTCTTTCATATCTCTCATCTCTCTCTATCCCTCCTATCTTTCTTGTCTGCCCTCGCTGGCCTTCGAGAAACTATGTTATCTCCTATCATCTCTCTCTCTTCCTCTAGAACTCTCTGATCCCTCTATCTCTCTCCCCCTCTCTGCCTGATGCAGTTTCTTTCACCCCCCTAATGCTCTCACTCTTTCTCTCTCTCTCTCTAGCGCTCTCTCTAGCGCTCTCTCTCTCTCTCTCTCTCTCTCTCTCTCTCTCTCTCTCTCTCTCTCTCTCTCTCTCTCTCTCTCTCTCTCTCTCTCTCTCGCACTATTTTTCACTTAATGAAATCAAAGCTTAAGCAAGGCAGATCCATCTTTGCTGAATGCATTCACGCTCCCATAGTCAGATGATTCACGAATAGGGGATTTGGATTGTTTAATTCTTTGTTTTGCTCTTGTAGATTTATCAACAAGTTTTTACACATAACTCATCCATCCAAATAAACTATTTTATTCGGCCAGGGGCACACTTCCTCCATTAGAGGGTAACTGTTCCGTAAGCGCAGAGTGGAGCAGTTCCACCCCACCACCGAAGCAGAAACCTCAACAGACACACGTCAGTCGCTAGCTACGAGCGTGTGAATCACAAATCTGAAACATCACGAGATTGTCTCATGTTCAAAAGAGAAAATGAGACCGTCTCAATACTACGACAATGAAAGCAAGCTTATCACGTAATTCACAAATGCAGATTTATCAGTTCACAAGCTGTCGGAAGTATAAGACTTAGGTGTAAGGAAAAAGTATATAGAATCTTTTAGGTGTTTGGGCAAAATGTGGAACTTTGTTATAAAATATATTATGCATTTGTACAAATCATTGCTTATTCAAATGTCAAGACAAAGGTTGGCTTTTCAAAGGATTTGAACTGTTGACTTGACTCTTCGACTTTTAATTATCACACAAATCTCTCTCCATATAAATATTTCAATCAATCTCAAAGTCGACGTGATCATCATGCCTGTTATTTGACAAATTTCATTTGTCAAATAAATATATTTGTTCATTTATATTCAAGGTTTAATTATCCTGCTTAAGAACATTTTATTTTTGTTCGCCTACTCAACTCTTTTCATTCCAAACTTTTCTTTTGTCAGTCTTCTCTCTCTTCACCAGATCAGGTATAATCCAGCGATTCAATCAAACTCCTGCGCACTAGAAAGAGTGTGAGTGTTGTTGACCCCATCTGAAGTGTTGTTGCACACAGTGTCGAGGTTCTCTTGATTTTGGGCTCAGTTCCGCTACAATGTCGACCCTTTAAAAAAAAGAGATCTTTCCTGTCTCAGGTGCTGTAGCTGCTCCTCGAAAACAGCAGTGGGAATTTTCTGGCGGCCCAACACATTAACATCCACCTAATGGAGGAGGCCTCATGGAAAAACGAACTGCATGGCCGATCAAGGGAGCCCAATGTCTGAAAATAGCAGCATATATATATATATTGATTGTGCATTAATGTAGAAATCCCTTGTTGGTTTTTGCAATCCAAATCATATTCATTACTGAGCTCATCAGCAGAGCTGTGTAGGCATACCTAAACACAACGAATAGATCATTTTTAAGTCCCATACTAAAAATTGGTGCAGCCAAAATGCTAGGTTTACGATATTATATTGAAGTTATGTTTATGTAAAACACTGATAATGTGAGTCAATCTTATCCCGAGGTTAACAGGACAGACAAAGCCGAAACTTTATTTTATTATGGATGTATTATTCACATCCTGCTCTGTTTGAACAGCGGCTGTAGGCAATGAATGAAGGGGCCCATTCTCAAGTGTCTACTGCCAACAGACTCCTCACGATCTGGCCTGTTGAACACAGTCCAAGGTGAGGCACTGAGTCGGAAGTTGTTAAATCAAGGGAACTCATCATTAATTAACAGCCTGCCGATAGATTCAAATCCTTGTGCAATCATCCGTAACATCCACACAGTTTGCTACTCTGCTTACATACAGCACGCCAAAAAGTGGACAAGCTTTGGCAACCTTTAGAAGGTCGTTTCCTGTCGACACTACATAACCCAGAAATCATTAGGGCAGACAGCAGGTGTCCTGTGAAATGATGGGTTAGCATGGGCTGTATTCCTCAAAAGAGTGACAATGTTGATTCACCCTGCTCCCAGTTGTTGAGTTGTTCTCAGGACTTTCTCTCCTGAGGAAGCACAGTGCAAGATCCTTATAGGCTAGACTGTTTGCCATCGTATCCCATCAGGCCTAGCGTGTAGCTGCACAGGAGGTGGCCACCTACACACATGCAGTCACCCGAACGGTAGCAAGTTCTGCATGTTGTGGTAGAACGTATTGTGGCGGGCAGTACGAAAGGATGAGACGGGAGCCCAGGTTCAAGCAATTATGTAGTTCTGCGCCCCATACACCGCACAACTGCGGACTGCCTTTATTACGACCAACAATATATATAGAAAACAGCGCCCCCAAAAAACAAACACGTCATTCTCTTGACGGTGGCGGCAACGATGCACACAACATGATAACATTCCACAACACACAACTACACACAACCAATTAACACACCCCCAACCCATTAAGCCAACATATCCAAACAATTACAAAAGGATGACAAAGCCCCTTTGGTCAACAGGCAACACGGATACCCTGAATCCCCTGCACGACCCCGTAGGTGTCGCCACAGTATTAACTCAAAGCCAAAGTGTTTAATCGTCTATGATTTGCTTACACTTTTTTGCATTCACGATTAGATTGAGCACAGAAGCAAGCAGTTGGACAACTGGCGGTAAGACAGGCGTTTTAGCACCTCAAGTGAAAAAAGTTTAGACGTTTATTTAGTCCTCTCATTTCCTTTTATATATCCAGCCTTTATTAGCTTGAATAACTTGAAGATTTAGCTTGAAAACTTCTCATGACGGACTCGTTTGGACAGGAAATATTAACAATGCCCACCCTACTCCTGACAGACGCTAAATTAACGAAGGTATTTGTATGACTGGTACAAAAAGAAATAGAAACCCCAAAAAAGCGAATAAAACGTTTCTCTTCATTCTGGAGTCGGGGAGGTGGCGGGGGAGAGAGACTCCCTCAATCACCCAGCGGACAATATAGAAAGAAATGAGACGGAGGCGGGAGAATCGATGGGGAACGCACACATCTCGCCTGGGGGAATGTATACATAGGAAGTGAGGGGGGCGACGTCTCACCGACAGGGGACTCCACTTTAGTTCACCTGTTAGACAACAGCGGCAGGAATCGTTAACCTGCACTAATAAGAACTAATAAAGCGTCCGAGGGCGTTGTGTTGGTATCGATCTCAGACCGCCACACGCCCCCCCAGCACGCCTTCTCTGCTAGACCAATTTGATGAGGAGTTGGGTGGGATGAGGGGACCGGGGGGACCGGGGAGGGGGGGGGCAGATCTATATGTGTGTTCAGGTGTCTGCTAGTGGCACCGGAATTGAGGGGGGACGGGGGGGTCACGGGGGACAGGGGGGGACGGGGGGGACAGGGGGGGGGGGGGGGGGGTGGATCTATATGTTGGTTCAGGTGTCTGCCAGTGGCACCTGAACTGGAGGGGGGGTGGGGGGGGGAGGGACGGGGGCGACAAGGGGGAAGGTTCGCTTGACTGTGGCGGTGAGTTATTGCATGTGATGCAGTAAGCCTTTTATTAAGGCACCTGTGGGTGCTTGGGGAGAGTCGGTCTCCGCTGACCCGCGGCGGAGGAGTCTGCGTTATTAAAACGGCCATTGCTATCGCTTTTACACCCCCGCCCCCTCTCTCGCCCCCGCCCCCTCCCTCCCTCCCTCCCTCCCGCCCCCCTCCATCCCTCCCTTGGTACAAGCTCTTCACTTGATCATCTGCTTTATGCCCGGACAGCTCCCCTCCCACACTCCTCGGCCAGCCTCTCCGTTATTGCCCTCTTCTCTCCTCGCTGTCTGTCACCGCTCTCTTCTCTAGTACTCTCATTCTCTCTCTCTCTCTCTCTCTCTCTCTCTCTCTCTCTCTCTCTCTCTCTCTCTCTCTCTCTCTCTCTCTCTCTCTCTCTCGTTTGCTCTCGTCCCACCGCCTGCCTCCACCACCGCCCCCATCCCCATATCCTCCGGCATCCGGCCTGTCACTATACCTGTCCGCTGTTGCCTGATCTTGTCATGCTTCGTAACCGGGGGGGGGAGAGTTTGGTTGGGTCTTTCAGTGGCAGGAGTGAACACTTGTCATATTACTCGTCTGACTGAGAACCTCTGTCTCCCTGTCTCTCTCCCTTTCTATCCATTCATTTTTCTCTCTCTCTTTCTCTCTATTTGTCTCTGTCTCTGTCTCTGTCTCTGTCTGTTTCTCTCTCTCTCTCTCTCTCTCTCTCTCTCTCTCTCTCTCTCTCTCTCTCTCTCTCTCTCTCTCTCTCTCTCTCTCTCTCTCTCTCTCTCTCTCTCTCTCTCTCTCTTGTCACATCTTTCTGTGACATCCCCTTCGGGGTCCTCAGCATGAGCTCATAGCAGCAGGGGTTGCCAGATTATAGGGGCATAAAAGGGGTCCACCCTTCAGAGCTCTACAAAGAACTTCTACAGGGAGATTTGGTATCAATGACTGATCTTTCATCTTCGTCTCGACTGACGACAAAACTGTTTCCTGACAAATATGTTTATTGTCACTTGACTTTCAAGTATTTCTTCAATTTTATTATGCCTATTCCTATAGGACTAACAGTCAGAATAGCCTAATTTCCTTAAAGAACATTGAACTTTCTTGGAGTTATTTTCCAACATTCAGTGTCTGCACTGTTAGTTGGCTGAGCTGGCCGCTCACTTCTCAAGCTTGTTCGACCGCCGGGCAGAGGGAAATACTTTTGTTTTAGAAACAGGCTCTTTCATCACACTTTCATCAGAGTAACTTCGATTTCAGGCAACTGTTGCAGTCCTTTAATATACCGAGAAATAATAATGAAGCTGTTGGCCGAGCCACAAATGAGAGCCCTGACATGAGAGTCCACCTGGGTGGGTAAGGGGTTGGGGGGTGTACAGGTAACAACCCAGTCAAATCTAATTGGCATACTAAGTGGGTGGACACTTAAAAATAAAAGGAAATCGGCTGCCCAATTACTGAGGCTTAGTGTCATGTTTCCATGGCAAAATACACTTTCTTCCTCCGTTTCAAAAAGCGTCTATGCTTGAAATCTGGGGTGTTGCACCACTTTTCAGAGATTGACAAGGAAATGATTAGTCATTGAAAGTTGGACAGGAAGTGGTGGAGGTGGGGCCTTGCTGCCTCAAAGCTTATTATTCTGCTTGAGAGTGAGCTCTAGTGGCTACATAGTGAACCACATAATAGGCCCAATGACCTGGCTCTGTAGCCTCTACCACCGCCCTATTGCAGTTTAATGAACTCTCGCGGGTGCTTCAAATGTTGCTCATCAATCGGAGTTCTGTTTGCCTTTTGCAGTGAATATTACAGCCTTCGGTAATTGTGGTATCTATTTTCCCGTAATGTATTTTCGTTTTTGTTGGTTTAATGCCGTTGTTGCTGTCATTTGTGCGAAAACAAACGATTGAGTGTGTTTCTGCAAGGGATTTATCTCTTTTGGGGGTATTATTCCGACAATCACCTACACACAAACACAAACGCACACACACGCACCTACACACACGCGCACACACTCACGCACGCACACCCAGTGACCACAAACCACACATTGGAAGTGATTCTAGTAGTGAGAGCAGGAGGGAGGATTGGTTCTGGTCAAGGAAATGGTACTTTAATGGCTGTTGAGAAGTACTTAGCGCAGCTAACGTTCTGACAACAGAAAACAATAAGTTACCGTAGGGCTGCCGGGAGACTGCACTAATGAGCCACGTGAAGGGAGATAAGTTGTTGGCTCGTATCACAGTCGCAGCTAAAAGCCCTTTTACGGCTTCCAATTAGAAAACATCTCAGAACCAATAAGTCGCTGAGACATTAGCAATAGCGTAATGACAACAGTATTTGTGTGTGGTGGAAGACATCGCTACGGGACCGCTTTCCAACGTCAGGTGCTGGTATGGCCTACACGCCGGCTTGGGTTTAATGGGGATCCAACACACAGGATCCATAATGGCTTGATTTGTATTGATTGTGTTAAGCCTCGGCTTACATTGTAACTTATAGCTTATTGCCATTTAGTCTCGGGATTCGCATGGCGGGAAAATAAAACACACCCGTTCGCCAGACTGCGATGACTCTGTTTTAACGTGCAAGACACCGCTGTTCACAGAACAATTCAGTTGAAAAGTTGCTGCCATTTGTTGCAATGGTGCACTAGCCTTGATTGGATATATATATAAAGTACACCGTAACTGGCATTGATTTAGCTAGCAAATCGAGTCCTCTCCCCTTTTGGCTAATACTGATCCATTCCAGCGCTAACATGCTCGCTCCTCATATGGCACTTTATTAGCAAGCTATCGACTAACACACAAACAAACACAAGGCACACCGGTGTCCTCACATTTCCCCCATATCACTCCCCGTCCCTTACTCCAACACAGCCGTAAAGGTGTTCGGAGTACTGTTGTTGTTTATCATCACACCGGCCCGGCCGGGTAAATGGACAGGACATTGTTGTGATCGAACTCACTGCAGTCAGATATCTTTTCTGTAATCACAATGAAGGAGTTAAAGCCCGGCTTCATTGTGAATACAGCAAACAAATCGGACTGAGTGTGCGTTCCAGGCGCGCGGGCACACACATAAACCGAACCCACCGACGCAGCCGACATACTGCGCAGCAGCGACCACACAGAGGTTCACACACACCGAGAAATCACACCGATTTGTAACCTATGCATGCAACTGCAAAACCTCTCTCACACACACACACACACACACACACACACACACACACACACACACACACACACACACACACACACACACACACACACACACACACACACACACACACACACACACACACGCAGTGCACCTTTATAGATGGCCTGTTGCACACACATCACACACTTACACACCTTCATACCCGCATTCCCTCAAACCTCTCTATACGGGCAATATTTCACGGACAAGGTCACACACACACACACACACACAGGCACACTCTCTATCACACATTCAACCCCCCCCCCCCCCCCCCCCCCCCCCTGATGTGTGTCTATGAGAATGTATTTTCGAAGACACATTTCTGGAAAATACGATTTTCCTGACAAATCTTTATTTAATCTCAACAAGAGGTTAATAAAAAAATCGATTTATGGAAAACATGCTCGGGATTTGTTTGAATGACTGGATATTTGATTGAAGTCTGTGTGACCTCATTCATCTATAGTACGGCTATAAAAAAAACTAGATCACAATCATAACACATATTGCTCACTAATATGTGTGAACACAAAAATAACCAGGGTAAAGTGGTGCTGTTGCTTGACTTGTGATTGGAGGCTTCACGGGTCAGATGATGTCTTGATTGATTGCTTCCACCCAGGTATTAGTACGATGTGTAAAGAGTACGGAGCGATTCATGCCTGAATGCCGTCGTCATCGAACCGTTAAACACAACACAAAAAAACCACCACACCATGTGTGTTCTGCCCGGACAAACCACATGCCCATTTGTGCTGTTATATATAAAAGTGATTCTTGATTTACCTTTCAATCGTGTAGGCATGCATTCCATTATCAACCACGCTCAAAAAACATAACAACTTCCAGGTATCAAAGGGGTTTACAGTGGACAGAAATTAAATCAATACGCTATTCCAGTCAGATTCACCAATGTGGAGCTTTGTTTATGACAGAATAAATGCATTGTATCAGTTTTAGCTATAGGCTATATTTCGATCAACGTTCCCTGGGTAAGTACGCAAACGTATACAATTATTCCAAAGGTTAAAAAAAGGAAAAAGACCTAAATGAGTCATAGATCCAAACATTCATTCGTCATTATACCAAACAACAATATGCACTATTTGTTATTTTCCATTATTTTCACTCTGTCCCCCGTCAACATTTTCAAGCAATCCACCCCCTCCCGAAGTATCCCCTCCCCTTGATGTAAAGATTACGTCATACTACACGTCATGGAAACAGTAGGCAACAGAAGACGCGTGAGGCTGATTTAAGCAGGGCTCAACACCCGCATGGGGTTGGAGGTTGGCTTCCCCATTTAAAAGACCACAAACTTACATTTACACACGGAGGTGTTCAATGAAACATGTCCTGGAGTCAAAACACAGTGAAGGGGAACTTTGTTGAAATGCAAAGGACCTGGGGAGGTATGAGTGGGTTACGATACAAATTGGGATTAATGAGCATCTTAAGATAAAAATACATTCATAGGTGAAACCAGTATCATCGTTTTTCTGAGATACGTCCATTCCAAACCCTCCAAGTCTTCCTCCGCAAAGTCAGTCCCGGCCACCAAGCGGGAGGAATGGAAATGCAAAGATATGACAGTCATAAGGCCATTAAGGCCCCTAACAAATAGGGACCCCTCAGAGATATGGCCATGATGGGCTGTCTGCCCTCCAGGCAGGCCCCATTGTTCTCTGTCACTGGTGATCACAGAGCCCTGGTCATTCCTGGGGTGATTTAGTGTATCATAATGTAGACACAGTGCCTACATTATGGGCTGCTGGAAACAGTTTGTTACAGAAGGGGATCAACACTATAGCGGCCATGCCGCCATCATCGTCATCATCATTTCCTATTCAGCAACAGGAGGAGAATAAAGAAAAATGGCCGTCCATCTTCCTCGAAGTGCATTTCTTTTTCGACGGTTTGTTATTGGACGCTTCATGCTCGAGACCAGTTGCCCCCGAGGGTTACAGTTCGCTCTCGCCCCCCCCCCCCCCCCCCCAGGGGACAAAGTGGCAGCCGTCATCAGTCATCACCACGACGACAAGCGTCCTAACCCGCGTCTGAAGTCCCCTCTCTACACACCCAGCCATCCATCACTCAGCCCTCCATTGCTCCCCCAAACTCCCCTCTCTAAACACCCAGCCGTCTATCACACACTGCTCCGTCTCTCCCCCGACACAGACATAGACACACACACAGACACACGCACACACACACACACACACACACACACAGACAGACATAGAGACACACACAGACACACACACGCACGCACACACACAGACACACACCTACACACACACAGACAGACATAGACAAGCACACACACACACACACATAGACACACAAACACACGCACACACACAGACACACACACACAGACACAAACACACATACACACACACACATAGACAAGCACACATACACACACACACACATAGACACACACACACATACAAACACACACACACACACCGACACACACACACACGTCTCCCCTATCTGCTCACTGCTGAGCCCCCTTCTTACGTCCTCGCCCATCATCATCATCCACCGCCACCACACCCCAGACAGCTAGACACATTCTGCCCCCCACCACCACCCCCAAACCCCCCCTTCCCATTGTGTCCTATGGTTCCACAGGGGTCGCTATGAGGTGAGCTGGTGGCGCCAGAGCTAGCAGGATGTCATCGGCCCGCGGACCAGGCTGACCATACATCATGCTTCATGACATCATCATGGCAACGGTTGCCCATAGCGCGTTGTCATGTGCGGTCTGAGAGCGACGCTACGCGTCCCAGAGGGCTTCGCAGGGTGGGGACCGGGGCCAGAGAGGGGCGCTCGTTTTGTGAACCATGTCAGACATTAAGTGCGCTCGTAAATTGTGTGCTAGCCGTGTGGTAATTGCGTAACTGGATGATTTCATAGTGCAAGGGTACTAGGCATGCGCATCCTGCGCAGGGATAACTGCACACAGACGCACACATGCACTGTACACACACACACACACACACACACACACACACACACACTCACAGACACACACACTCACACTCATACACATTCACACACACACAGACACACACACACACACACACACACACACACACTCACGTACACTCACAAACGCAATAGACTCTTCATATCTAAAAATATTTACTTGAAGACAAACAAACACAAGAAAAGGCGAACAAACCCTCAAACTTTTTGGATGCCAACGTTGTTTTCACTGGAGACGAGCGATTCAGTCCAAAAGTTCCCCTGTCTCTCATCGCACTAACAACAGACACACACGTACACAAATCACAACTCGTTGGCCCACTAATTCAATGATCCAATCAGGAACCCACGGGCAGCATCCAGCATCTGAAACAACGGGGCGTCGCGTGCCCCCCCCCCCCCCCCCACAACGCCCGGGCACAGCCCAATCTCCACCTCGATTGACGCACGGAAGTCGTGCTGCAGCACTCACTGAATTCATTATCCTTTAGTGTGTGCGTGTGCGTGTGTGTGTGCGTGTGTGTGTGTGTGTGTGTGTGTGTGTGTGTGTGTGTGTGTGTGTGTGTGTGTGTGTGTGTGTGTGTGTGTGTGTGTGTGCGTGTGTGTGATCTTTGACACACAAAGGGTTAAAGTGTTATTTCTCTTGCTTCCTTCCAGGGCCAGTTGCTCACCTGGGGGGGGGTTTGGGGTTGCGCGGATGGGGGGAAGGCGAGAGGAGAAAAGAGGGCAGGGGTGCCTGCCATGTTCGTCGACTCCAGCCACCGACTCAATTAACTGGCTGAGGAAGCACCCATTCCTTTCCTAATGTCAGGCTAGACCCCCCCCACACACACACACACCACCCCTCTGCCTCCCCCTGCTGTCCAGAAACCAATTACTGGCGGGTGAGTGCGCCTTTTACCTCGCGACGTTACGATTGTCAGGCGGCCTCAAAGATAAAAAAAAGACGAAAAAACATTAAAAAAAAAAAAAGTACAAAAAAAGTAAAGAAAATCAGAGGAGGGAGATTACCAAAATGTCGTAATGAGGGGAGCACGGAGGTACGGACCGCAATGGGTGGATGGTCTTTTTGTTTCTATTTCGCCCTCTCCAATCTCATCTTCTCTCCCGCCCCCTCCCCAGCCCTATGCGGTGACCTTAAGGTATAAAGGCTAGACAGACAGGACCCCAACGCCTTTAACATGCACAGCTCGTTCCTCGTCATCCATCACATTTTTAAGGTCAGTCTCGAATTCCCAGTCATTCTATTAAAAAGAGGACCTGGATGCACGCACACACACACACACACACACACACACACACACACACACACACACACACACACACACACACACACACACACACACACACACACACACACACACACACAAACACCCACGCATACACACACAAAATTCACTTGCACAACAGCGTATCGAAAAAAACACACCCAAGTACACCAAGCAAACACAACACAAACCAATTTCGAACACGACTCAATGACGGCCGCGAGAGTGCCTACAACAGCATGTGCGATCTCGTCGTGCACGCGAATGAGCGCCCAAGTGGCACGCTGACTGACTGCTGATTCCATAATTCCTCGCGTCTGCGGCTCAGCGGGCCGCGAATATATAAAGGCGAATCAAGAGAGCGACAGCGGGAGGGGACGCCACGCCACAGAGCGCATACAAACCAACAGGTGGAAAGACTTTCTGCTTTATTAATCACAGCAGCAACAACAGCGGGAACAGGTACTCCATGAACATCGGAGGGAAACCTGGCAACAAAGTAACTAAGTGGTTGGTTAAAATGGAGAATAAAAAAACCCGAACACGATTCCAGCCGAGTTTGTAATCGGCTCCTTACTCTTGGTAAGATTAAATGTTCCGTATTTTTAAGAGGGATTGGACACTGCCGTTGACATGTGACGGTACACTCGATTTCCTCAATGTATTCGCTCGTACGCAGCGGGAGAAATTGAGAAGGATGATCCTATTAGTGATAAATCAATATATGGGGAGACGCGGCTGTGGAGCTAATGAGGAATAAGCAGCTGAATATGCAGCGAGCGACGGAGGAGCGTGATGCCGCGTTTGGGGAGAGCCATTAGGGGAGCCGTGTCACTGCCTTGCTCACACTACATGCGTCCGTCGACGGATGGGGGCTTTTTTGACGCATCCATGTGTTTTTCCGGGTTGTATTACAAAAGCGTTTCCATTGGACAGTGTCCTTGCGTATATTTGCATAGCGCAGTCTGATTGGTCGACGGATCCGTCGCTGCCTGAAAAGTTGAGCATTTCTCAACTTTTTGACTCAGGCCACGGAGCCAACAGAACGGACCGACCCACAATGCATTTCACGAGCTCCCCATGCAATGTCAATGAGATTCGTCGACGGACGCATCATGCCTCGTGCCCACTGCCTCCGTCCGTTGACTGATCCTTGACTTTGAACGGGGACGGACGCGCAATGCATTGTAGATCCGTGCGCTGAAGGCTCCTTCAAAAAGTTGAAAAATTGTCCAACTTTTTCGGCAGCGACGGATCCGTCATCCAATCAGATCACGTATGCAAATTTAAGCACTGTGACACTACTCGGGCTCTGACGACCCTGGAAAGCTCCCCATCCGTCTGCCACGCCTTCTGAGTCCTTTGGCTTACGGTGCAGTGGGCATGACGCTTCGTGCCCACTGCACCGTCAGTCAACGGACGTGGGAAGGCGTGGCTGACGGATGGGGGAGTAGTCTTTGCAGAGGCATCCGTCAGCCAATCAAATTGCTTCGCCGGGTTCTTCCCGCTTCTTCCTGCTTGTTGCGATGCAAGATGACCCGCTTTCCCGCTTTCCAGTATCGTCAGAGCCCGAGTCGCGTCACAGTGCTTAAATTTACATACGCGATCTGATTGGATGACGGATCCGTCGCTGCCGAAAAAGTTGAAAATTTTTCAACTTTTTGACGGAGCCAAAGGCTCCAACGGCACGGACGGATCCACAATGCATTGCGCGTCCGTCCCCATTCAAAGTCAATGGGGATCAGTCAACGGACGGAGGTAGTGGGCACGAGGCGTGAGATCTGCATCCGTCAAAGGACGGATCCCATTGACTTTGAATGGGGCGGAGCCGCAATGCATTGTGGATCCGTTCGGTTGCATCCGTCGGCTCCGTCAAGAAAGTTGAAAAATGTACAACTTTTCAGGCAGCGACGGATCCCTCATCCAATCAGATCGCGTATGCTCGGGATTGGCTGATGTATGCCTCTGCAAAGACTACTCCCCCATCTGTCAGCCACGCCTTCCGTCCTCCGTTGACGGACGATGCAGTGGGCACGGCTAGGTGGAGCAAGGCTCCGTTCATATCTGTGTGTGTGCGTGCATGCGTGCGTGCTTGTGTACGTGACTGCGTGTGTGTGTGTGTGTGTGTGTGTCTGTGTTGTTGCATGTTTATCCTTTTGTGTAATTTGTTTCTGTATGCAAGTGTGTGTGTGTGTCTGTGTGTGTGTGTGTGTGTGTGTGTGTGTGTGTGTGTGTGTGTGTGTGTGTGTTTGTGTGTGTGTGTGTGTGTGTGTGTGTGTGTGTGTGTGTGTGTGTCTGTGTGTGTGTGTGTGCATGTGTGTGTATGTGTGTGTTTATGTTTGTGTGAGTCTAAAATAAATAAAAATATTCAAATAATAATAATTGTTGCATGATAATGACTATGGGTCTTTTTGTTCCTGCATTCATGTGTGTGTGTGTGTGTGTGTGTGTGTGTGTGTGTGTGTGTGTGTGTGTGTGTGTGTGTGTGTGTGTGTGTGTGTGTGTGTGTGTATGACAGGCGTTGAGTGGATAACAGTCCTGTACCGGCGTGCCATACATCACCCACACACTGTCAGCAGGGGAGCCGGCTAATCCATACACACACACACAGACACACACACACACACACACACACACACACACACACACACAGACACACACACACACACACACACACACACAGAGACACACACACACACACACACACAGACACACACACACACACACACACACAAACACAGACACACACAGTTAGACACACACACACAGTTTCACACACAGAGTTAGACGCAGACACACACACACACACAACAACAACAAAAACAGCCAGACGGACACACACACACACACCCATGCAAACACAAAAACACCTACGCAAAAACACACATATTCAGAGACACAGAAGAAAAGTTTGCACCGCTTGCCGTGAAGTCCTAGGCGGCGGTGTGTGTTCTGAGTGGTGACACGGTGCGACTGCTGATTATTGCGGTCCCTCTCACACCAACAGGTCCTGGGTTCAAGACCCCCCCGGCTTCAAAGCCCCTCGCCACTCAGCCAGACGCCGTGTAATCTAAGCGCTAAAGCTTCCCCGAGAGACTCGACCGCAGGACATAAAGTTCACTCGCCTTGCGACATCCTTTCTTTTTTATTTATTAATCACCCCCCCAGACCTGAAAACGAAACCACAACTAACTTTCCTCCCTCTGGTCTATCGGCTTGGCTCTGATTTATTTTCTCGGCAAAACTCGCACTGTGTTTTCGCGGTATTGACAGTGACATTCAACCGCATTATTATTTTCCTACTTTTAATTGGCTACGGCTCACATGTTGGTTAAAAACAACCCCCCCCCCGTCCCCACCAAAAAACAACAACGATGTGATGAGTTTTTGTGTTTATATTTCCCGCTGCCAAGGAAGTGCATTATAGTAAAACCTGATGTCTACGGATAAGGCGTTAACAGATAAATCAATGTTAGTAGGCGGATACAGTGAGGTAGATACATGAATTAACAAACAAATGAATAAACACATGAATTAATCAACAGAATCCATGCATAAATAAATAAATATTCCAGGGCTGCCAAAAAAACCATCTTGGGGGTATGTCTCTGGTGGCCATTGTTAGCCCTGTGCATCTCTAATTAGGCTCACGAGTAGGTGAGTCCTGATGTTGCTGTTGTGGTGGTGGTGGTGGTGGTACTGGTTTTGGATGCAGACAGCCATGAACAAGGGTTTGATGAGGAGGAGGGGGAGGGGGGGGGGCGAGGAAGCTCCATATATGGGCGGTTCGAGCGGCTTGCTTCCGGGGAGGAGAATAGAACTAGATACGAAATAAATAAATAGCAACCATGAAAGAACTCGTCTCTGTGCTTCTGTAACGAGAGTTTGGGGGCCGTGCGAGGTGAGCATCATGTAAGACTTAGCATATATTGATAGCTTTCAACCCCCCCCCCCCCCCCAAAGATGAGTCGCAGTATACATCCTACAAGGCTATAAGGCCTTCTTCATTCCAAGCCGCATGGTGTTCAAATATCCATGCCAGCAGAGACTACATTTTAAGGCTATCGTATATATACCACCCCCCACCCCCGATGTTAGACCCCCACGGTCGTCCTTGGAGGGTTGTAACTGTTTTTGGGGGAGAAGTTTGGATTGGATCCTACATAACAAGGCCTTTTTTCTAAATTCTACAGCACTGCATTCAATGGCTCAAATCAGATCTCCTGCTTTCAGAGTGGCGACGCCCTTCGTAGCTTCAAGGACATCAGCGGTATACCGCAGGGAGGGGACTACAGACATCAGAAGGAAATGAGCAAGAATACCGCAACTTCAAGGCTTGTCCACCTGTACTTATGTCCAGTATGTGTGTTTTTGTGTGTGTGTGTGTGTATGTGTGGACGCGTGTTTGCGTTTTCATGTTTGTATTCATGCATGTACCCGTGCATGTGTGTGACTTTGTATACCAGTGCGCATCTGTGTTTGTGTGAGTTTCTTTGTGTTTGCATGTTTGTATTCTTGCATGCACACGTGCATGTGTGTGTCTTTTTACATGTCTTTGCATCTTTGTGTGTGGGTGTTATCTTATTTTTTTTTTTAAGCGCTGTTTTCTGTACAGAAATGACACACTCCTTCACAACGCCATACCCGCTGTATAAAGACAGCACTGGGACAACGAGATGCTATATGAAACACAGCCCACTTGAGAGGAACAAAGACAACTGTCTCTACCAAGGCCTTGGATTGTGTCATTTTCACACCTTGAAAAATGACGGGTTTGTTGCATTTGCAGGAGCGAGAAGAATGCCTGGAAACATGAAAGTGCTGAAGACAGAGCACGGGAGACTGTGTGGTGCTGCATGGGGAGACAGACCTTTCTCAGTTAATGTTTTCCACTAAGGCCCTGTTGTCAAAGCTGTGCTTCCATGGTGGTGAGATGTGGAGGCCTGTCTGCAGGGAATGCAATCTTATATAGGTTGCACCACAGACAATCCTATCCCATGAGATTGATACCAGACAGAATTTCCAATACTATTTTGTGTGAGTGTAAAGGGAAAAAAACGAACAGAAAAGAAAATTGTACATCCCTCTGTAAAAAAATAATGGATTGCTTAGAAATATGTATTGCTCAACAATAACCATGGAAACCTATCGATTAAAACCTACACACATCTTACTTAATGTTAAGAGGATTCTAGATTCAGCCTGCAACTCACGAGCATGGTGGTGGGATCCAGAAGCTATAGCTGGGCATTTAAATGATATGCTACCTTGACAATCCCGAACTGCAATTTAGAAAATAGTTTTCTACTTGATTTTTGAAGTGGAGGAGGGTTCGAGAGGTTGAGACCTCCTCCTCTCGAGTTATCATTGAGTTATTTTTAAGGACTGAACCCTGAATGGCAGCCCAGACCACAAACGCATCCCTGGAGAAATCCTTTGGTGGCATGAACTCTGGATGCCTTGCAGCTCTCTCTCTCTCTCTCTCTCTCTCTCTCTCTCTCTCTCTCTCTCTCTCTCTCTCTCTCTCTCTCTCTCTCTCTCTCTCTCTCTCTCTCTGCCTCTCTCTCTCTCTCTCTCTCTCTCTCTCTCTCTCTCTCTCTCTCTCTCTCTCTCTCTCTCTCTCTCTCTCTCACTCACTCACTCACTCACTCACTCACTCACTCACTCACTCACTCTCTTTCTCTCTCTCCATCTTCTGGTGGTTTTGTTTCTGCAGCAGCGGCCCCGGGCACTGCCCCAAGCTCCTGCCTTGAGCACATCACAGCATCGACTCGCCCAGGTTCATCTCAGGGGCCCCAAAGCGGACCCCATTGGTGTGGGGGCCGTATTGGAAGTACACAGGGCACTAAACTAGTCGAGCAATGCGTTAGTTCAGGCAGTTAGTTTTCAAGAACATTGTTTTTGTTGTCGTCGTCATGAGAAGAGAAATGATGGTGGCTTTGCTTTTTGTCCGTCCTGCTTTTATTTTAACTGATTGCTCATACAGTACGGCCCCTTATGACTTGAGGAAAAAGGTTTTTTGTAAATTATTTGTTTGTATGTGATGAGATTTCTTTCCTCATCCCCCTCTGAGGTTTGGATCCATTTGGTTTATTTTACAAACAGATTAAATACTTTACTGTTGCATTACTACAGGATCGTAGTAAATAACAATGGTTCATTATTAAACCTTAATTGATGGCTAATAACAACATCAACCCTGATTTATGAACGCCCACATTTTGGATTTGACTTTATGAAACGTGCTGAAACTGACCATATGAATGTGTTGGAGCAATAGGTAGCAGTCAGGATTAAAGGCTGGAAAATAAATAATCTTAAAGAACCTTCACTAAAATGAGATGGAAAGCCACGTTTTAGACGGCGCTTGCTTCGAATCGGGTACAAGCAACTCACTGTGAAGACCATTACTCATACTGTACTGAGTGGAGTCATGTTTACATCCTCTCCTTCTGTCGTCAAACGGGCAGATAGACAGGATGCAGGAGCCAACCGTGAAATAATGAACAGAGCCCTGGGGAGGGAGCAAACTAAATGAAATCATTAAAAACTTGAAGGCCAGGCATTTTGCCTGAGAGGCAGTCCATTGTCCCAAAACGTTCAATAGAGAGAGCATTGATTCGACAACATGTGGCCCTCTATTCAGATGGACCTTATGCGGTCCTGCTGAAGTGACAAAAGTCGACAGCTTGGGCCCATGAATACTGGGTTATTTGGGCTGCAGCATGGTGTATGTACTTCCAGACTCTCTGGCGTGTTCTTCATCAGCATCATTCCAAGTCTATTTTTTCAGGTCTCCGTCTCGGTCGCTCTCTCTCTCTCTCTCTCTCTCTCTCTCTCTCTCTCTCTCTCTCTCTCTCTCTCTCTCTCTCTCTCTCTCTCTCTCTCTCTCTCTCTCTCTCTCTCTCTCTCTCTCTCTCTCTCTCTCTCTCTCTCTCTCTCTCTCTCTCTCTCTCTCTCTCTCTCTCTCTCTCTCTCTCTCTCTCTCTCTCTCTCTCTCTCTCTCTCTCTCTCTCTCTCTCTCTCTCTCTCTCTCTCTCTCTCTCTCTCTCTCTCTCTCTGTCTCTGTCTCAGTCTATCTCTCTAGTTCTCCAGCGTCCGGTAAGCAGAATTACTGTGTGAAAGCAACCAGCTATGCTATTTGTCTGTGTGCAGGTGTGCACACTAGAGACAGAGGCCAACTGAAAGCAAACGACTTGATAATGATGGGAAAGGTAAATTGTCTTTAAGTGAGGCAACTTGCTTGGCATGGCAAATTATCCCCTTGTTGTGATTCATAAGAAGGACCACACTGGCATCTCATTGCCCATTACCGATCACAAAATTGTTAGGAAGCACTCTTGTTGAGTAAGAAAAAAATACCAACAAATACCACAATCCTTTCAGCCCGCCTTCCTTTTCAGGCTCATGCAATATTTACTTGGCACAAAGAAAGAACACTCTGTTTGTGTCGTGTGTGCGTGTGTGTGTGTGTGTGTGTGTGTGTGTGTGTGTGTGTGTGTGTGTGTGTGTGTGTGTGTGTGTGAGTGTGAGTGTGAGTGTGAGTGTGTGTGTGTGTGTGTGTGTGTGTGTGTGTGTGTGTGTGTGTGTGTGTGTGTGTGTGAGTGAGTGTTTGTGTGTTGGTGTGAGTCTTTGTATGTGTGTGTGTGTGTGTGTGTGTGTGTGTGTGTGTGTGTGTGTGTGTGTGTGTGTGTGTGTGTGTGTGTGTGTTTGGGTGTGAATCTTGTTATGTGTGTTAGTGTGTGTGTGTGTGTGTGTGTGTGTGTGTGTGTGTGTGTGTGTGTGTGTGTGTGTGTGTGTGTGTGTGTGTGTGTGTGTGTGTGTGTGTGTGTGTGTGTGTGTGTATTCAGGTTTGTGAGAGCTCAGTGGCGGGCCGTACTATTAGGCAAACCAGGCATTTGCCTGGAGCCCCGGGCCCCATAGAAGGTTTTTGGGGCCCCCAATTTTTTCTTTTTTTTTTTTTTTTTTTTCCCGATAAAACATTAAGAACAGTTTCTTATTTACAATATTGATCTGGTCAAGAGGGCCCCAATGCATATATTTTTATCCCATATTTATTATTTTTATAAAAATCTCTTCACAATAGTAGCATCGGGATGTCTAATTATTACTCATGTTTTGACGATCTTTCCGTGTGCACCCCCCTTCAGTCTGCACTACATGGACTATTCCATGTTACGCGCATCACGCTCATCATGCGTATGCGGAAATGATGTCAAATTCAAAACAGTAAGCGGTAAGAGAGAGAGAGAGAGAAATCGAGTGAGACATAAATCGAGTGAAACATGAAGCGATCGTACGAAAGCGGGTCACATAAAAAGAAAGACCAAAGGCAGGACTTTCTTTCAAAGCTGCCAAAGCTATCCAGCTGTTTTACAGCCACCGCAGTGGCAGCGGGACCGTCGGCGGATCAAGAGCAGCCGTCAACGTCGTTTGCTGTCACGTTACTGCTCCTTTCATTCCAAGTGGCTCTGGCTCAGCCAGCAGCGATGCTAATGACGTGTGTCAACAAACTGACGGAGATGATGCACAACTGGTAGTGAATATTTCTCACTCTCCTTCTTCCACTTTGGTTATTGAAATTTATGACAATAACGATAACAATGACTGCGAGACACATATTCCTGTGGATGACCCAGCACTCTGGCCCAAGCTGCTGTGTCTTGGGCAGGTGCACACATATTCTTGTGGATGACCCAGCACTCTGGCCCAAGGGCCGCAGATTCACAAAAGCATACTATTACATAGTAATGAAAAATGGTGAGAGGGTGAACAGGTCTTGGTTAGTCTACAGTGAAAGTGCAGACCGTGTTTTTTGCTTTTGTTGTTGCCTTTCTGGAAAACAAAAACAACTGAGTGAGGAAGGATTTAAAGACTAGAAAAACCTTGCAATGCATCTAATCAACCATGAAAGGTCTGAAGAGCACAGGAAATATAGTGATAGCTGGACGCAGCTATCAGTGGGTTTCCAGTAGTGGTTTCCAGTAGCTCACAGCAGATAGCTGCTGTGAGCTACTTGAAACCCTCAGGTAAATGAGGACTTATGGTTAACAGTCAGTTTAATGTGTCAACATAACTAATCTTATTGTTTTGTATGTTATTCTCAATTTGTAAATAGATAATTAACATTTGCATGAAAGAAGGATAGTGACTTTTGTTCATCCCTTGTATGGAGTATCTCATTATGCGATATAAGGTACTGAGACCGGTAGATGCAGGGGCCCCCAAATGACTGTTCGCCTGGAGCCCCCAAAGGGCTAAGTTCGCCACTGTGAGAGCTCACACACATATGGAGGCTGATGGCTTGTCCTTGTGTCCTGTGTTACAAAATGCATTACGAAATACCACAAGTAGTTGATCGACGTCAACATCGCCAGCGATCCACTCTAGAAGGACCAAGTACCCGGCACTTTCTCTGCAGTTTCACATGAGCAGAAGTGGATATTTTTCTGATGGAAGTGCTGCCTTGAACCTACGCACTGTGGGTGGGTTAACAATGAATGTGACCAAGACGTCCACACAATTAATAAAACCTAGCTGCCAGTGATAAGCATTGGCCCCCGTTCAGAAGCCGAGGGACTGCAATACTTTTGCTTTATGACTATTTAAGAGCAAATGTAGTCCATTCGCTTACAACAACGATAGTCGTCACTTATGCTCAAGTTCAGAGTTTGGCGCGCTTGGGACTAATACAGATTTAAAGTTTGGTCCGACCAGACAAACATCTTCACAAAGGCCACGCCGTTCCAAAAATATCGACGGACGGGATGGCTGACCTTTCCATCATTAGCCCCGAGTCGACGTGTGTGAGAGCGAGACCAGAAAAATAGTTTCACAGGAAGAAGCCCGCTTAAAAAAAAAACATAAAAAATCTCACGCGGTTTTGTTTGGCTCCGGTTCTCCGGCGCAGGCTAACCTTTATGTGGAAAGGCTATTAAGCTAGCAGCCGGATATTGGCGTATTTCTAAAGCCCGTTGTTCTATGGCTCCCAGCCGCGTCAGACCAGTGTTATGAACAAACACGACGCTCTGTGCTCGCCGCTCATTGACCCCTCCTCTCGCCGCACGGGAACATGAAGGCGCAGCACCCCTCGCTCTGATCCTGCCCGCCGACTGCCTAATCGGATTTCTCGCCGTACTCACCTGGCAATCCCCTGCCGCCCAATTCATTCTTCAGGTTCTATGCTCTCCCCTTTTTCTCTCTCTCTCTCTCTTTCTCTCCCTCATATCTGATCTCATCTCCCCTCTGGATATCTTCCTGTGCTTTCCTCGGTTATCTATTTTCATTCTTACTCCCTATCCATCCATCCACTTTCTCCCTCTCTGTCTCCTTCTGTCTCTCTCTGTCTCTGTGTCTCTCTCTCTCTCTGTGTCTCTCTCTCTCTCTGTGTCTCTCTCTCTCTCTCCCTCTCTCTCTCTCTCTCTCTCTCTCTCCCTCTCTCTCCGTCTCTCTCCCTCTCTCTCTCTCTCCCTCCCTCCCTCCCTCCCTCCCTCCCTCCCTCCCTCCCTCCCTCCCTCTCTCTCTCTCTCTCTCTCTCTCTCTCTCTCTCTCTCTCTCTCTCTCTCTCTCCGTCTCTCTCTCTCTCCCACTTAAAGCCCATACTTAAAGGGACATGACCCAGCCGATTGATTTCCAGAAAGTCAGGCATCTGGAGCTCTTTCTGGAGGGTACCGGATACATTCATTCTATTTTATTGCCGTCTAGGGGGTGGCCGAAGCATGCACACACACACACACACACATACACACACACACACATGAATGCCTGACGTGCGTACGTGCACCCACCAGACTCCCACACACACCCAGGCATGCATTTGGGCACGCACACGGGACCCATCATCATCCCTGCATTGGATGCTTACCTCCAAAGGGCCGCGTTTAATAGCCAAGTGCTTTATTAAGTTTTTAAGCTTGGTTATTGCCTTCTCCACCCTAATGAATTATATTAACCTTTCACTGGGCTATGCCGATGAAGAACAATGGACAATTCCTTTACAGCAATAAACAATACCAAATGCCAGGACTAAGTCGTTTAATAAGCACGCATATACTTGGCCTCTGTGATATCTATATTGGTAGTTACATATATATATATATATATATATATATATATATATATATATATATATATATATTATAGGTATCTATATCTATACCTATTACTACATCTACAACTACATCCATCTATATCCTACTTCTACAGCTTTATCTACATCTATATTTAGTACAAAATATACAACTATATATTATAATCATATAAACTACATCTATAACTATATGTATACGTATATAATTACAGCTGTATCATATGTATGATATATATCACATAAATATATATAACTATTTTTATACATTTACATATATATATATATATATATATATATATATATATATATATACATATCAGCAAGATAATCATGTTGCCATCTGTATCCATACATATGCCACAAACTCAAACATTAACACAAGCACACAAACACACAACGCACATACTACACACTCGTCTAAGCGGCTGCGGATCGACGTCCAATTAGCGGCGGGGTCAAGGTTTGAAATGTGCTCCCCCACCAGCGTTAGCGACGCAGCCCCCATACCCAGAGATCGGGACTGGGGATAACAAGACCTCCCTACACCTGGTGATTACTCTGGGCAGCAGACCGGAAACAGAGCGGATCAGACCAACAGGAAGGGGGGCTGGGATGGGCCTGTCGCTTAAATCGACTCTCTCTCTCTCTCTCTCTCTCTCTCTCTCTCTCTCTCTCTCTCTCTCTCTCTCTCTCTCTCTCTCTCTCTCTCTGTCTTTCTGTCCCTCTCTCTCCCTCTCTCTCTCTCTCTCTCTCTCTCTCTCTCTCTCTCTGTCCCTCTCTCTCTCTGTCTTTCTGTCCCTATCTCTCTCTCTCTCTCTCTCTCTCTCTCTCTCTCTCTCTCTCTCTCTCTCTCTCTCTCTCTCTCTCTCTCTCTCTCTCTCTCTCTCTCTCTCTCTCTCTCTCCCTCTCTCTCTCTCTCTTTCTCTCTCTCTTGCTCTCTTTCTGCGTCTGCTTCACATCCTGGCCTGGCTGGGATGGGCCTGTCGCTTAAATCGACTCTCTCTCTCTCTCTCTCTCTCTCTCTCTCTCTCTCTCTCTCTCTCTCTCTCTCTCTCTTTCTCTCTCTCTCTCTCTCTCTCTCTCTCTCTCTCTCTCTCTCTCTCTCTCTCTCTCTCTCTCTCTCCCTCTCTCCCTCTCTCTCTCTCTCTCTCTCTCTCTCACTCTCTCTCTCTCTCTCTCTCTCTCTCTCTCTCTCTCGACTCACTCTCATCCCATTTCTATTCTTAGCAACACTTTCTCAGTTTTCCATTTTCTCCAGGGGTCAGATTAGGTATTTTCGGGTGGACCGGGAAGGGGGGGGGGGCAGTCCTGTAGCTCTGGATACAGATATGTGCCCTGTGCCACTGCTGGGGAGATGGGCAGTTGCACAGAAGAGAGAAAAAGCAATCACTTCAGCAGCCATCTTGTTTAGCTTTAAAGACAGAGCCTTTAAGATCACTCGTACCTGTTCTGGGCTGACGTGTCTTTCATCAATTACCTTCCAGTATATCGGGAGAACCGGGAAGCGGCGGAAGAAGTTAGGTATGTTAACCGGTTAAATTTAACGTTCTCTCAGAGTATTCCTTTAAGTAGCTAAGTAGCATAAGCAGTCTTTAACAAGAACTGCTCAATCAAGATACCAAAAAAGTTCTTCAAATCCTCACTGTAGACAAAGTCCCTTATCTAGACAGCCAGATAAGGCTGTAAGGAGGATACACAGAGTGTGCGTGTTCGAATGTGTGTGTGTATGTGTGTGTGTGTGTGTGTGTGTGTGTGTGTGTGTGTGTGTGTGTGTGTGTGTGTGTGTGTGTGAGTGTGCGTGTGTATGTGTGTGGGTCTGTGTGTGTGTGGGGGGGTTGTTTTGCATGCGCACATGTGTAAGTGCTTATGTGTGCGCGTTTGTGAGTGTTGACGTGTGCTGATAGGGTGCCAGCCCACAACAGCTCCATAATGATTAGATAGATGTATGACAGTCGGTCACAGGCAAGTGTCAGAGCACCTCTCTGGAAGATGGATGACCCTTCACCCGTCAAGCTCCGCCCACCCGCACCCCCCAACCTCCTCCACCCTCTGTGGAAGAATTCCCACCATGCATCACTGTCCTTCAACTGTCAAGGGTTTGGCGTGTACAGAAGTGTTTCTTCCTTCGTTTATTTTAGCATCAAGTTTGGATAAATGGCTCCTCTTTGATGTTATTACTTTGTTGTTTTGAAACGCCTGCCAATTTGTACAATAATCAAGGTTCAGCAAACAAAGACGTAAGCACACATTCACACATACACAAAGACACACACACACACACACGTGTTCTCACATCTGTCTCTGAGGAGAGAAGGTCAGTATCCAGGCAATAATTATCTCCCTATATTTCAATCCTTCCCTTGGGAAATGTTCCTGTTTTCCACCTTTCAAAAAAACCAGAAAAGATAAATGACAGTTCCTCTGTGACTACAGCGGATGACTGCAACGCCATGTGACGTGCTGTCCCTGTACAGTCTGGATTCTCACACACACACACACACACTCACTCACTCACACACACACACACCACACACGCACGCACGCACGCACACACACACACACACACACACACACACACACACACACACACACCACACGCACACGCACGCACGCACGCACACACACACACACACACACACACACACACACACACACACACACACACACATGCAGACTCAGACACACATACACACATACAAGCAAACACACATTCACACACACACCCAGACACTCTCAAGTTTTGTCATTTCCACTGGCTGATTTATTTAATTTATCTTTCGCAACTTGTGAAACACCGTCATCATGGAAAAGCGCTAGAGTAACCCCTCTTCATAAAGGAGGTGACACCTCAGACACCAACAATTATAGACCAATCTCAATTATCAACAGTATAGCAAAAATATTTGAAAAACTAATATTTAATCAATTATCTAAATACCTTGCAGACAATAACATATTATCTCCACACCAATCAGGTTTTCGACCTAATTACTCAACCACCACTGCTCTTCTAAAATTTCCAAATGACATATTGTCAGCAGCTGACAGCAAGATGCCTACAGGTGCTATATTTATTGACCTTTCAAAAGCATTTGATATGATCGATCATTATCTTCTCGTAGATAAATTGTATGCTATTGGTCTTTCTACTAACTCTCTATTATTTTTTAACAATTTTTTTCATTTTAGAAGTCAGTGTGTCTCCTTTCAGGGAAGTCTATCAGAATTTAAGATCAATGATAAAGGTGTTCCACAAGGCTCATCCTTAGGTCCTCTTTTGTTCTCGATCTTTATTGATGATCTTCCTCAAATCTGTTTGGACTCTCAAATTAATTTATATGCAGATGACACTGTATTATACTCATCCAGCTCTGATATCTTACAAATTCAACACTCTCAACAATCTGATTTTAATTTGGTTCAAATATGGTTCTCTTCAAATAAGCTTCTGTTGAATAAGAAAAAATCATATAGTATGTTGTTTTGTACTCAACCTGATCATTTGTTGTCAAGTAACTGGTCTATTAGTCTTCTTGATGGAACAACAATAGAAAAAATTGAAGAATTTAAATATCTAGGCCTCTGGCTTGATTCTCAGCTATCCTTTAAACCCCATATCAATGCAATCACCAAGAAAATCTTTGGTTGTCTGAAATCTCTTTATCGTTCTGTTGACTGCTTCTCACAAGAAGTCCGGAAAAGACTTATAATGCAATTAATACTCCCAATATTGGACTATGCTGATGTTATCTATGGTAACACTTTTGAAACAAATCTCCGTCCTCTTAATGTGTTATATAATAGTCTTTGTAGATTTGTGCTCAGGTGTCCTTATATAACCCATCACTGCCTCATGTATGAGTCCCTGAACTGGCTTGCCCCTAATTCCAGAAGGCAATTCCATTGGTCAATACTTACATTCAAATGCATCCATCTCAATTTCCCTTCATATTTGAAACAACTCTTAATCCCTTTAACTTCTCAATACAGCCAACGGCACATGGACCACCTGTTTCTAGTTAAACCTAGAATCAGGAAAGAAATTGGTCGTCGGGCATTCAAATTCAAAGCTCCATCAGATTGGAACAACCTTCCCTCCTCACTTAGGTCTATTACTTCTTTCCATATCTTCAAATCATCTTTAGTTTTGCATTATAAAACATCCTGCTCTTGTTTCTGATCTATCTTACCTTTTCTCTCTAGGACTCATTCTACTCATACCTGCTTTCCTTTTGTCCACTATACTATTTACATGTGTGTATCTGGGTTCAAATATGTACTGTATATTCTACTTGTGCATGCAAGAAAATGTATTTATTGTATGTAATGTATATTAATATATTTGATTGTACTCTGTGTAATACTGGCTGGTAGGGGGTGGGAAGGGGGGGGGGGTAGCTATGGGGAGCATTGTTGGAGTGTGTGTGGGTGTGTGAGTGTGCGTGTGTTTGTCCTTGTGCTTATATGTTTGAATTTATGTTTATAACTTACTTTTTACTTTCATTATATTATTTGTCATTATTGTAAGGACCCCCTCAAAAATGAGATGATACATCTCAAGGGGCTATCCTTGAAATAAAGAATAAAGACAGACACACACACACCCACAACCTTGGCATCTCAAGGCCCACCTCTCTGGTTCTACGCTGTGTTGTGTGTCTTGGGGGGGGCGGGGCAGGGTTGCAGTTTAGAATTCTTTGATGGTCGATTTTTACTCTGGTCGACGACCATTGTTGCCTTGGTAACAGCAGATGGATATGGAGCCCTGGGAGGAGGTGAGAGGTGCGTTTGTTGGTGCAACATGTGGAGGAGAGAAAACCAGAAGCAAGAAAATGTACTTTTTTCCGTTGTCTTTCTCGTCACCCTAATTAAAACATCACTGAGGCTATTATTACACAATGTCCTGATATATCATTCATGGTTGTTTTTTTTCCTTCTTCAATTTCGATAACCATCGCCAACCGTCTATTTTATGTGGTGTTCAAGGATAGAGGGATGTAACCTTACTGTTGAAGGTTCGCTTAAGCTGGGGTTGTTGGTGGTTTAAGAAAATAAATATGGTTGCACTGCTTCCAAACTATCTTTTATTTTTACTACTACAAGTTATCACCCGATGATTATATGATAATGTGTCTGTTTGACGCAATGGACATTTAACTTGTCAGGACGCCATTGAAGAAATGTATTTTGTCCCTGCTTGTATGGTCATTAGGTCCCAAGAAATATTGCTTTATCAATCAGCCACAACATTCAGCTGACGTATTAGCACAGGTGTGCAAGAGAGACCGGCTGGCTTTATTAGATTGTAGATCTAGTGGCATTTGCCTTCAGCTCCATTCTTTCATTATTTCTCTGTTTATATTTACTACAGCTATAAAATCAAGAAGATTACTTTTTTACTATTTTTACTATAACCTACACCTAACAGGAGTCCAAAATAGGTAAGGCTGCAAGGCTAACAGTTTAAAGACTTCCACAACTACCTTGGTATAATAGCCCCATTCCGCCCTCTCTCAATCGCCCAGGGTTTAAATTTGCCACTTTTTTGACTGGATCATCATCACATTGTCTGATTCACCTCCGCTGCACACAAAACTGAGGTGATGTTGGCTAGAAATATGACGCCGGTGACATTTTGCTTGGCTTGATCGCAGGGTCAGTTCTGATGACTTAAAGCCTCCTGCGATGCGGAGGCTCAGCCCTTGCCAGACACTTGTCGGCGTGTTTGCAGAGTGTTACAGATAACAGACTCCCTCGCTTTGGCAAAGGAGAGGTACAAAAACAACTCTTGTTTCCTGATATGCTTCCACTACATAGGCCTTCTCGACCACCAAGATATTCAGAGACCAATCTGTTAATTATCCCCAGAGTAAACACGAAACATGGGAAAGCAGGATTTAGTTACTATGCAACAAATAGCTAGAATTACCTCCCTGAGGATTCAAGGCTTGCCCCAAACTCTGACCACTTTTAAAACAAGGCTGAACACTTTTATGTTTACTTTAGCTTGCTGCAAAACTTAAACACATTGCACTTTTAACTTTTAGCAATTTTTTACTTTGTGTTTATTTTCATTTGTGTATTTTCTTTCATTATTTCATTTTCAGTGTATGACGATTTTTTTATGTGAAGCACTTTGATTCTGCCACGTGTATGAAAAGTCCTATATAAATAAAGTTGCCTTGCCTTGTCTAACGATAATTAATCTGGAACAAGTAGTTGTTTGTTCCCTTATCACCGTGTCTTGGAACTGCGTCTTGGTCCATTCATATGGACGATAGAAACACCACAAAAACAACGATGACCAAGACAACAACGACTCACTGCTGTTTCCGAGCCAAATGACGGCTGTTCCCGGCTGTCGCTTCTCTGGGGGGAAGCTGCTCGGCTGAATATTTTATCATTGATTCAATTATTGATGTATTATGGGTTGGTGGAACGAACCTTCAGGTAATGTGTCACACTTAAAACAGGTGTGTAGGCATTGCCTTCCGCACACCCTCCTACTGTCTTAGAGAGCTACACAGTCTCCTGCTCTTACTCCTGGAAGAATACAGGCCGGAGAGACCCCCCCCCCCTTCTCTCTCTCTCTCTCTCTCTCTGTCTCCCTCTCGCTCTGTCTCTCTGTTCATATCATGTTGTGCATTATATCTTATCTATCATCATATATACCCATAGCTCACATCGATCCATCCTTCCATCCATCTATCTGTTTTATATTTCAAGATATCTTCTCCTTTTATATCGCTATTATCCATCCATCCATCCATCTCTCATTTTATAGATATTATCCATCCAGCTCTTACTAATATACCAATCTCTCATTATATATATCTTATCCATCCATCTCTTACTAATATACCCTTATCTCAATCTATCAATCTTATCCGTCCATCTCTCATGAATAGACCCATCTCTCATTATATCGATATATCTCATCCATCCATCCATCTCTCGCTAATCTCCTCATCTCTCAATCCATCAATCTCATCCATCCATCTCTCATGAATAGACGCATCTCTCATCATATCGATGCCTCTCATCCATCTGTGGGTCTGTCTCTGAGAGAACACGCTCTACATTCAGTCTTAGTAACCGTGGGAGACAACAGATCCATCACTCCGCAGCCAAGCCCCTTCCTCCTCTCCAAAGCTTCTGATTGATTCATTCTCTCCCCCCCCCCCCCCCCCCCCCCCCCCCCTTGCCCCCCCCCCCCCCCCCCCACTGCCCCATCCTCTGTGAAAGATAAATAGATAAATGTCAGACTAGGAGCACAATATCCAACCCGAGGGTTTGATCACCAGGATATATAGATAGATTTTCGTTCATATTTTCAATATTCAATCAAATATTTGGGAGGATTTCGGGAAGCATGTTTCTCGTTTTCTTCTCATGTTTTATTAAAACGACCCCCCCTGGACGTCGTATTGCTTTGGTCTATCTCTTACCCCGGAATCATAGCTAAAATATTCCTATTGCTGCAAATCAAAGGAGAATAACTAAATCCCCGGCTGGAGAGAAGGGAAGCACACACAGGAGGGTTGAACAGAGACTAATTCAATATAGCCATCATTTGAAGTCTCATCCTTACGCCCTCTGTTGCTGCACTTTTAACCATCAGTGACAACCCTCAGCCCGCACGGTTTAAAAAAAGATGATGATTATTGATTGGAAGGAAAGGCGTATGTTTCTTTAATTTGTTTGATAAAGTGCTGAGAGTAAAGCTAGCATGGATCCGCTTCCCACACTCGGGGGAAATATTCTCTCATTACGCGTGGCGGGCGTCGGGGAGGCAGAGAGAAAAGCAGCAATAAGGTGGGTTTCATCTGAGACTCTGGAGAAAATGAAACGTTTGCGGTGACAGGGGGCCTGGTAATGGATTTCATCTTCTTCCTTCCATGGTGGAAAATTGAAAGAAAATGACTGCCATATAAAAATCCAGTGTACAGATTATTAAATTTTTAACGCTCTCTAACTTATTGTTTTAGCCCCACCGAGAGGAACCATCGCTAAAATTTGTCTTCTTTAACAGCCACCTGTTGGCCGTGTGTTTTCAACAACAACAACAACAATGAGCTTCCATACATGTGTTTCTTATGTTCAACCACCATCTCATTCATTGTCGACTGTGGGTGACTTCAGTGCTGCCATTTCAGAGCAGTAAGATCTGTCATCGTGAAGTCAGCTTACAATGATGTCAACGTGACGAGATAGAGGGCCTCTCAAAAGGACCCATGCTTATTGGCAGATCTTTTGTCCTAAAGGGGTTGAAGTATGAGATATCCTGCTGACAGTGACATTCATGAAATGGCCGGTATGACCCAGAAGTCCGGTGCGATGATGTGTCACCATTTACAGGCAGGGGTTGACGGTGCTAATGTTGGGTGGAAACTGATCTGTGTCGGATTGGAAATCTGAGCAAAAAGAACACAAATACTGCATGGCTTCAACAACGAACAGGATGACTAATCACGGTTCATCATGAGCCCAAAAGCATTCTACCGTAGGGACTCTGCTGACAGGTATGCAGCCTCTGAATTATGACACTAGGGTTTCTATGCAAGTCTGAGTAGTACCTGATCCTCTTGTATAGATCTGCTAAAGTATCTGTCGCTCCTAAATTACAAGATTAACGGTGGATCTCAAAGGTACCCAATTTTCCGTGTTGTTTTCGTTGCCTTTCCTGGAGGTCGCAGTATTCCCAGGGAGAGTATTAGTGTTGATCAGAGCGGGAAATGATAGGGAGCTGAGGGGGAGGGCTATGAGGCAGAAAGGTAGGAAGGTCGACCTTTCTTTAATTTATAGCTCAAAGAGACTTTAAATAAGGGCAACTCACTTGCAAGAAACCAAATTCCCAATGTCTATTAAAAGGTTCTATCGTTTGGGTCTAATTTGTTAAAAATGACAGGGCCATTCGTCAACCAGGAGACCAGTATATCTGTTCTGGTTGACTGCACGTTTCTTTGTATAAGCATGTTTGATAAAAGACTGTTTCGCGACTAAATTCTGACCAATCCGGGTCTCTCTTGCACAGCTTTGTCATTAGCCGTATATTTCAGCAGCCGTTGGATAACTTGATATATTTCAGCATTGAGTCGCAACTCAAATGAAAACCCCCGCCTAAATCCAATATAATATAATATCAATATCAACTGAGAACCATATTAACTTAGGAATCTTTTGAACTGTATATTCCAGTCAATAAAAAGATTCAGATATGAGCAGTGGGCGGGAAAATAGGAACCATACGTCACAGTGATTTCCTCCTCAAGTGTTTATCATGCATCCTTCGAGACAAAACATCAGAAGCATTTCAGACGTAATTCACGGAGCAGAGAGATAAGAAGAAGAAGAGACAAAGTGACGCCTTCAGGAGTGGAATGAGGTGAGGGGGGTCACTCCAGTGGTGGGAGAGGGGTGGGGGGGGGTAAAGACCTAGTTGTAATGGATTCAAGAGAAGGGGCAGAGTAGGGCATGAAAGGAAGACTAACAAACCAGTCTGATATAAGCTGGATATCTAAGAGGTGGACATTACAGGCATGCCTTCATACTAAAGACGAGAGATCTGTTGAAGAAAAAGTCTGTAATGAAGAAAACCTTTTTAGACACTCCCTGAGGATACTGGCTGTCAGATGGGAGTGGGAGATTTAAAAAAGAAAAAAGGAAAAGCTGGTTCCAGCACGACGGAAGGCGTTGTGGCGAAAGAGACGTACATAAATAATTGTAGAAGATTAAAATAAAAAAAGGGTTTAAAAATATGAACTCGCTGTAATTGAAACGCCAACATGGTTGGAGATCACACCCCCAGCAGGGCTTCTAAGATCGATTATGACAGAGCTTTGATTGATTTCATCAGCCTTTTAATAGAAATGGAAAATATATATAATTTAGTCCCAAGCCCCATCAAATTAATTTGCTGCTTGAATATTAAAAGCGCCTTTCCTCGGCCGAACCATTAGCATGGTTTGTCATGTTTGCTTCTCATCCATAAACAACAGACAGGCTCAACTCCCAATTGCCAATACCGAAATTGCGTTGTGTCCGACTAAACACTGTGTGTGTCTGCTTAAGGGCTGGACTTTTTTTCTCAATGCGGGCACCCCGAAATTGAATTCTATTTTAAACAGCAAGGCTTGCGGATGCGCTTCTCATTACGCGAGTATCAGCTGTGGGTCAAATGAAAATGCCAGCACAATCTCAGCCGAGGGCCGTTCAGGGAGGGCGGCCTCCTCCTCCTCTTCATCGCCAACGACAGCAGTGACAAATGTCCGCTAGAGGCTTAACCTCAATCGGCCCGATGAGATGAAGGATTGACGCTGGCTGGATATGACCATCCGAGCAGGAGGGGTGAAGGGGGGGGGGGTTATGCCAATCTCCAGCAACACTCCGCCAAAGAGGCTAGCCGCAAGGCGCTACGTAGCATTAAGTCACAGCCTGGACATTGGCTAGGAGACTGCTAAACGCTATCAGGAGACTAGGCCTTAGCAGAGTCGTAGCTTGTCCCCCCATCTTCCCTTCAGGGAGGAGGAGGGACCATGAGACGAGATCTATGGTGTTTATATTGTTAGATGCAGAAGAATACACAAGTTGTAAGTGCGGTGAGTGTGTGCGTTTGCGTGTGTGTATGTTTGTTGGTGTGTGTTTATGTGTGTTTGCGTTTGTGTGTGTGTGTGTGTGGGGGGGGGGTTTGTGTGTGTGTGTGTGTCTCTGTTTGTATTACTGTTTGTTCTTATTTGCCTTTTGAAATTATGTGCTTATGAAATAAATTGTCTGGTTTCTCAAAGGAATGGCATTGGAGCGCGTGGATACGGAATAGAATTCATTGAATACCCTGAGCTTGAATCACACCGTCTCTATTCAACCTACTCCCCCTCACACACACACACACACACACACACACACACACACACACACACACACACACACACACACACACACACACACACACACACACACACACACACACACACACACACACACACACACACACCCCCACCGGTCAGACGGTGCCTTTCAACACCATCAGAGACAAAACGCTGTTCCTTCACAAGTTCCCACATGGAACGAGTCAAGGTTGAGAGTGTGAAAGTGCTTCACCTGCGTTTCCTTGGCAACGTTTGATAAAAAAGACGTCCTCGAAATAAATTCCTTTAAAAGTAACTCGGATAATTCATAATTATCCTTTCTCAGAACCAAGGAGTCAAGGAAACGAATATGTACATTGGTTCATTGATCTTTAGAGCTGAATCCTTCATAAGTTAAACATGGGATTTATATTGAAGAAGCTGTGTGTTTGCGTGCGTGCGAGTATGCATTGATGTATGTGTGTGTGTGTGTGTGTGTGTGTGTGTGTGTGTGTGTGTGTGCGTGTGTGTGTGCGTGTGTGTGTGTGTGTGTGTGTGTGTGCGTGTGTGTGTGTGTGTGTGTGTTCACACTTAGGAAAGAGTTAATGACAACGCTGTCCCGGAAATGAGACGGAGGAAGTGGGTGATGGGGGGGCGTTGCTCCGATCAGAGATTTATTAAATCATCGTTCCTTTGTTTCACCATGTGTATGCGTGTGCGTGTGTGTGCGAGAGAGTGTGTGTGCGAGAGTGTGTTTGGCGGGAAGGCGGTAAAAGTATATACATAAAAAAGAGTCAAAGATGGTTGTGGGAGGTGTTTGTCTGAGTCTTGTGTTTGTATTTTGAGCATGTTACTTGTTATGTATGCAATTTGTTTGTAAGTCTGTGTTACATATGTGTATATTAACTAATGTATGTCATAGCAAGTGTGTGTGTTTGTGTGTACGTGTAGCAAGAATTTGCGTGTGTATGTGTTTGTATGCTTAGGTAGCATGTGTATAACAATATGTAGCCCTATCTGTAAATGTGTAGCAAGTGTGAGTGTGTGCGTTCACGCGTGCCTGAGCGAATGTGTATGCGCGTGTGTGTCAGAGCTTCGCTATGATTGGTCGGGCGGCGTGCGGTACGTGCACTAATGCAGGGAAGGCATTAACCTTAATCTCTGCGGAGGAGAAAGCGCTGGCGTGACCGGTGGCGTGTTCCTTGACTCCCTGCCAATCCCATTTCCCGGATAGCTTGCCCACTTATTTCATTTTGAACCCGCTCCGCGGTTCTGTATCGATTGGTGAACCATCGCCCTGGTGTTAGGGTGAGATGGAGCCCTGGTTCCAACACGGCTTTTGTAAATAAGTTTGAGCGTAGGATCGTTTTAACTCCTTGCCTCAAACAACGCTGGTCACCCCTCGCTCCGAGCAGACTAATACGAGTTCTGTCTCGGGCCTGCAGACTCCAATAAAGTTTCGTCTGGAGGGATAGGGACGAGGGGGATTGAAGAGATAAATCACGGATTGTAAATGTCAGGTGTAAAAATACCTACTTATTCTATCACCACACAAAGGAAGGCTGTCAATTATAGTCATATGGGTCGTAATGGTGTTATCTTGCTTTCTATTCTTCTGTCTGCTTGTCTCTCTTGTTTTTGTTTTTCTTTGAGTGTGTGTGTGTTAATGGCACGTCTGTGTACCAGTGTGTCTGTGTGTGCGTGCGTGCGTGCGTGCGTGCGTGCGTGCGTGCGTTCGTGCGTGTGTGTGTGTGTGTCTTCGAGTGTGTTCGTGGTTGTATCTTTGTGTGTGTAAAAATAACCCAGCACTGAAGGATGGGGGTGGGGGGGGGGCAGTCTAGGCATAGGAGATGCCTCTGTCTGTCTGTCTGTGGGTCCCTGCGGTACATTAGCCGACCCTTAGCATGTATTATTGATCCCCCCTAGCTCTAATCATTGTCTCCACTAGTGCTACACCCAGCCCTTCTCCACCACACAGCAGAACAGCCGTTCATGAGCACCCGGGGTCTCTCCCAGAACTGTCCAGCATCAGAAGGAACCTCGTCAGACACACCACACAACAGCCAGCAACGTCAAAACCAGCCTATACCTTCTGCCGCTGCGACGGGTGCGGCCGCGAAAGGCTTCCGACACGCTACCGGCACGGGGAAGGAAAACGTAAACTAATAGCCACTGATAGGAAAGATTGCTCGAGCAGTGCAGGTAGAAGAATGGCCGCACGAGGTGGAGCCGGGGAACGTATGTGTGCGTTGCCTTTCGAAGAAGACGGGGAAGTGAAAAGAAAAAAAGACACGGTTGTGTGAGAGCGGTGGTCTTAAAGCCCCCAGCTCTTTTAAGCATTCCCCCCAGCATTTGTTCTGCAATTCTGAGAGCCCGGTGATGTCCGCACAGCGGGATATCAATTATATTCCTAGCATTATGGATCACACACCACGCCGGTGAGCCGGCCGCCGCCAAACACACTCGCTCGCATGCACACACCGTTATATCTCCGGTCTGCTGGGCTCATTGAAGAACACACACCGTTCCTGGGTTAAATATTGATGTATTTTTAGTGTTTGGATCTCTGGAAAGGGATAGCTGTGAATGTGTCAATCGCAGCCTGTGGTGTGTGTGTGTGTGTGTGTGTGTGTGTGTGTGTGTGTGTGTGTGTGTGTGTGTGTGTGTGTGTCTGTGTGTCTGTGTGTCTGTGTGTGTGTGTGTGTGTGTGTGTGTGTGTGTGTGTGTGTGTGTGTGTGTGTGTGTGTGTGTGTGTGTGTGTGTGTGTGTTTGTTGGGGGGGAGGGATGGAGCTCATGAAGTCAATGTGAATTCACTCAATGTGTCTCTAGAAGAGAAGCAGCACCACCTTTCAGAGTCCGTCATGTCCCACTCACTAAAGGATTGCTTGTTTTAGTTGGACATTTTACAGACAAAGTACAATGTTTAGGAGGATTAATAATGCATGGCACGGTGAGCCTAAAGGCAAGCTATGGCAGAGACTTTGACATGCACTGTGGGTTAATTAATAGCGTAGCTACGCATGCCTATGCATCGCTAACCGGCTACTAATAAATAAGATCTTCGCATGAGCACTGCTTATTGCTAAGGCAAATAACTAGGGAATAGTCAGAAACCTTAAATTTGTTTGGACCATACTTTATAACTGCCAATTGGCAGCCGGAGCCTTTTAGAGACATAAGCAGTTGCGATTTGTAAGAATAAAATATCTATCAACATATTCACGCCAACTTTTCCATCCGAAAGCGACGAGCCAGTTTCAAGGTGATTCTGTTTTGTCCCATTTCGGAGCAGAGAAGCTCAGGGTTTGGTCATTGGCATGCCCCAGCATACTCCACACTGCTAGTCCTTGGTTCAATGACATTGGCATGCAGGTCCCCATACAAAACAGAGCACCAAGAGTCACAAGTACAATACAAGGAATCATGCCGTCGGCTTGGGAGCATTTGTGTTTATTGGCACCTGGCATTTGCAAAGTTTGAAAAGTGCACAGTCCAACCGAGTTTGAGTGTGATAACTGAGTTGCTTCGAAAAAACTTAGATAGATATATGACAACATTCAGAACACACGGAAATAACTAACCGATCAGCCTCGTCAATGGCAAGGAAGAGAGGCCTGGTCATTATTTTAGCTCCATTGAGGAATGATTAGTGTCATGCCTCGAATGACTGCCTCATACCGGGGATGTGTGTGGATAGTTCCTTCCGGCCCTGGGGCCCGTGAATGAAATACAATTAACAGGCGTCCCTCGAGGGATGCCAGGTGGATCAATTAGCGATAGAACGCGTTGCCCACCCACCCGCGACCTAGGGCGTTCCAAATATAGGAGCAGTCTATATCACCCCGCTATTTCACGGCACCAGGGGTTCACGCTGGTTCACGAAGTTGTACGGCGGCGACGGCGAGTGACAAACAGTCGCGTCTTTTTCTCCTCATCAACGCTCCGTTCAAGCACAGCTGGTGTTTCATTAGACGTTTCTAAATGTGCGCGCGGCTCACCTCGGACACCTCTGCTGATTAGCACATGGAGGATGGTCTCTGCCGCAGCTTGTCGCCGTTATTCTCACATGGTGGCCCCGGAGAGACCTCTGGGCACCGACGCAATTTCACCTCATTAACATTTCAGGTGACGAGTCTGCCACGGCTTAAATTAACAATTCATGAGCGCGGCTTATAGCTATATTAACATTTTACAACCAATCAATCACCTTTCCTAATCTGGGCCCCTCTTGTGTCTGTGTGTCTGTGTGTGTGTGTGTGTGTGTGTGTGTGTGTGTGTGTGTGTGTGTGTGTGTGTGTGTGTGTGTGTGTGTGTGTGTGTGTGTGTGTGTGTGTGTGTGTGTGTGTGTGTGTGTGTGTGTGTGCATCCATCCTACGTGCCCACCCTATTTTGGTGTCTCTCTCTCTCACTCACTCGCCACCCCCCCCCCCCCCCCCCCCCCCCCCACCCCCCTTCCTCCCTCTCTCTCTCTCTCTCCCTCGCCCTATCCGTCCCTTCGGTCTTTGACCATGACATTTGTCTGAACAGCTCCCTAATCCTAACTTCTATTCACGGCACCGCATCACATCACATTCATTATTCCTTCTTCCGCAGGAAAAAAGAAAAAACATTGTCGTCGTCGTCTGCCCACCCGCCCCAGCGAGCAGATCCTCAGAAGGTCACTTAAAGTGTTCTGCCAATTAATAACTTAGTGAGATAAATCCAACTAAGCACCAACAAATGCGAGTGTCACACACGGCGGAGACGTCCGCTAATTAGAGTGCTATATATGCTCGGAAAGTTTCCTATTCCCGAGTGGTGGGAAGAATAGAGGAGGAAGAGGAGGAGGAAAAAGATGCTCAAGAAAAAGTATAAGTAGATAGAGTGGTACGTGCTTGTAACTCTCACACGCTGTTTTAGAAGCCATTATCTTTTCTTTAAACTTTGTCTGCTGCGTCACTTCAGCTAAAACAATCTCTGCAAAGAAATGTGTGTATGTGTGCCCTTGTGTGTGTGTGTGTGTGTGTGTGTGTGTGTGTGTGTGTGTGTGTGTGTGTGTGTGTGTGTGTGTGTGTGTGTGTGTGTGTGTGTGTGTGTGTGTGTGTGTGTCTGCGTGTCCTTGTGTGTGTTTGTGTGTAAGTGCATGCATGCATTCATGTGTGTTTCAGGGTTTCATGAGAAAAGACCGCACACGACCGTCTGAGGTCTGCTTCTTGTGATTCAAATACCGTAGCATATTGGTAACACCTTATAATAACGTTCAGACATAAGTCATATATCATAAGCCTTTGGTTGATGGTGAAGTAATCGTTTACAAAAGATTTATTTATAGGCCTTTAGTTAATGATGCACTAATAATTGACATTAAAGGTCCGATGTAGGTTTGTGCGGACATTTTGATTTTGGATACCAACTTTATCAATCAAGATAACTAAGCTCTACAAAACAAGGATGAAAGAGATTTAAAAGAGAATTCACACCCACTCAGCATAAGCACTCCATTATATTATTT
>NC_044055.1:8265651-8318151 GCF_902167405.1 Gadus morhua | reverse complement strand
TATATATATATATATATATATATATATATATATATGGTGAATAGATTAACACTATACATGCAAAGGGGAGACTGTGATCTTTTCGATTGGGTAAGAACCTAGAAATAAGACAGAGATGTAACCTCACAATGGAAACATTGTGAGGTGATATGTGAGTGTAGCCCTACTATTAAAGGTGTTAAAGCAATGCATCAAGATAAGTTATATGAATAGAGGGAGTGGCAGGCGTTGAGAAGTCGCTTCACACTGCCTGAAAAACCGAATAAGAAAAAACCTCTTGAAATCAAGTCGAAGGAAAATGCCGAGAGAGTTAACCTCCAGTCTTTTAGTTTACTCTGCTGCTCTGCTGCCCTCTACTGGATAGATAACAGAACGATCGCGATAATCTAAGATCGCTCACGGATTATCCCACAAAATTGCATGCTGGCATCAAACGTCTAAATAAATGTGTATATGCCTATAAAAGACATCCTGTTTAAAAAAGAAACATCATAGCCATTGAATGAACAGGGACTTCCCGAGACTGAAAATAGACAATTCTATTTATGCTTGAAAATCGATGCAAACAGACCTCCTCCACTTACATAACTTCTCCATCTCCGTTGGCCATCTCCCAAAAAAGTATTGCCTGATGATCTAGCCGAGTATTATTTGGGGAACGGCTATCTCTTGTCGGAAAGCTCTCTGTGTGTGTGTGTGTGTGTGTGTGTGTGTGTGTGTGTGTGTGTGTGTGTGTGTGTGTGTGTGTGTGTGTGTGTGTGTGTGTGTGTGTGTGTGTGTGTGTGTGTGTGTGTGTGTGTGTGTGCGTGCGTACGTGCGTGCGTGCGTGTACGTGTGCACGCATGCATGCATGCATGTGTGTGTGTGTGTGTAGGGGAGGTGGCGGGAGGGATCTGTGTGTATGTGTGTGTGTCTTTGAATTATTAATACAAGATGTTGGGTTGGTTTACAATATCATCTCTCGTACATTTAGCACTGCCCATTATCTGACTGCTCGGGGATCAAACAACACTCACGGAGCAGAGGGGGTTGAAGACATGATGGAGATGTATGTGTTTCTGTCCTAAGGATCATTTTCTATCAAGATGATACTTTATATTATATACAAAAAAGTTTAGAGAGTCAGGGAGTAGGCCTACAAATAGGCAACAGTACAATAGTAAGTCAGAAAACACAGGCCCTTCAAAACCAATTTCTTTACCGTTCAAAACAGTCATGACTCTACAAAGAACATAAGTAAATAAGTAAGTAAGTAATACTTTATTTATATAGCACCTTTCATAAAGGAATTGCAGCTCAAAGTCAACTTCCAACAGCAGTTCTTGCGTCTCGCATTATTACAAAGCTACATTTTTTGGACTGTCAATCGATAAATGTTACAAACAACAAACCAAGGCCATCAGACCACAGTGAAGCCCTTTCCCTTCAAGACCCCCCCCCCCCCCCCACCCAGTATAACGCCTCTCTAGATTTAATGAGGGTACCACAATAGCTCCTATAATTAATTAATTTGCTTGAAGTTCTTCAGTGTTGGCTGAGAAATCGCAGGCGTGTGTGTGTGCGCGTGTGTGTAGGGGGAGGGTGATAATGACAATAGAAGGGTGGGGCCTGTACAAGGGTTTGTGATTGGCTAATGGTAAGTACAATAATATTTATATTATATATTTATATTTAGCTCAATTAAGGCAATGGGGTGAGGATGGTCATATTAAAGATACCAAAGCATGGTCCTCTATAGAAAATGGATACCAGATATGGTAAAGATAGCAAAGGGGGTTGCAAATTATCCTATTTGACTATCAGGCATGAAACGATGTTACATTAACAAAGACACTTCGACAAGTTTGTAGATCAACTGAACATGACGGCTGGCTGCCAAGTGTTTTAGTTCGATAAGCCATGTACACAATTCAAGAGTATCTCCATGTTGCAACAAATGGTTCGTGGTGTCCTGCGGAGCATGGCTCCAGTCTGCTATCCTATTTCCAGGACACCAGTAGAGCTTTGAACGGTTTATGAGATGCATTCGAGTCTCCATGGAGACTCGATATTTCTCCCGAAGACGATTTCTGTTTCAGATTATGTGTGTAAGTGATGACTCATGGCGAATGCATTGTCGGTCACATGCACAATGAAACAATGATATATCCTAAATTGTTAAAATTCGCTTAGAAATTTAGTTGGACCAGAACCAAATAATTCCAAAAGTTGCGTGGGGCGACCTCTGCAAGCTCATACACTGCCGGATAGGGTAGACGGATTGCAATTCGCAAGTAGCCTCGACTGAGGCTCCCCCTATTAATTAATGCTGAGTATGACCCCGTCTCACAGGCTGAATTACGCGTCCGCACGCGTGTGATGGCGACGCAAGCACGCTGCGCACACAAACGCATGCCCACGAATACTTTGGCTTATGCTTAATAAACATGCCGCTTCAATTAATCAACTGGGTGCGAAGTTGCGAGAGGTCATCACGTTTCAAACAAGGATGTATTTCCAACAGCAAATCCAATCTGCCTCTGATTCACTTATTGCGCAAATTATCCCCACGCTCTGTTCTACTAATGAAAGCGACACATTCTGAGGCTGCACACCGGGGGTTAGTTCAGCCAAAGCCTACTATCGAGTTGTCACACCAAGAAGACTTTCGATGTTATTTTTGGTCCTAGTCCTGGAGAGGAGGGCGTAGGCCCCTAACGTCATTACAGGAGAGTTGCAGAGTTGAGTCTGAGTCAAGACTTGGTAGAAGTTGAGATTTCTTGGTCTAGGGCGCACTGACTTCCCCCCTCAAGCCTACTTCGTCGTAAACGATGTCGACATAGCTTTATTTGTGTGATTTATTTATTTGTAGGCTATTTAAGGAATTACCAAACAGAAGATATGGACTGGAAATGGACCATTGTGACTTTTTTTCTCAAGTTTTATTTGACATCTGGGACTCCGTATGACTTGTTTCAGGGGTCAGCCTACACTGGAGTGGAAGACAGGCACAGAAATAGGTAAGATCAGTGATTTTTTTTCTCCAAAAAGGTTTGTAGTCCAGCATTTCCATGACCCAAAAACCTCCGAATCTGTCTCCTTTTCTACAATTAGATTTATGTTGTAATAAAAAGACTTTCAAGTGCTTTTGCATTAAAATGCGTATCTTGCTTTCTGAGCAGCCCAAACAGATGGGGTGTCTACTTTTAGACGGACTTTATCAGTCAGCATGACCAAACCGGTCTCTGTTTATCTTATTCGATAAGAGCCATCGAACAGCGGAACCCGAGCCATAGTGCACGTATACAGGAATTCAGATTCACACACACATCATTCAACTACACACGATATCATGGCCCTGATACGAACGGTGTCTCTAATATAGGTGGTTCATCCGTCAGTGGAGTGAGAAGGGGGGTGTTTTCAGCGAATTCTGTCCAACTAAAAACAAATCCCAGACTTTTTTTTCTACTCTCGCAGGAATTGGTGCGCGTACGTCGTGCACAAGAACGTGAGTTGCGCCGTCCGGGAGGGAGTGGAGAGCTTCGAGGAGCCCGTGGCTGCACCCTGTCCCCCCTATCAGCAGAACTGCGATCAACAAGTGACGTAAGCATCCCTGGACCAAAGATGGAAAGTCAATGAAGTTTTGTTTGATTGATCGTTATGTTTAGTGCCAGCAGGAGGTTTAGCATGCGGGAGCAGAGCCAGATCATCTAAACCTCACACACGTAATTGAAGGGTTTTGTTTTTTTAATAAGGCGATTGATCCTTTGAACAAAGTGGATTTTTTTGGTTGCATTAGATGTTACGTTCATAGCATCGTAATTAGAGGTTTGAGAGCACCCGTTGTTATGATTGCACGGTAACAATATGAATGCTGTTTCAAAATGGATTTCATTTTGACTGAGTGGATGGTTGATTGTTTGGGGATTGAGATAAGTCAACAATGCCAGGAAGTAGTTATTGTAATCAGAGACTGGCTGTGGTTTAATTTAACTTTCACAATACCTGAGAGTAGGGAACATAATGACGTTTTAGGTAAAGCAACAGCAATGTGTGATATGAGCGCTTATAACATCAGGGAAAAGGATTAAAAAACATTTATCTTGAGATGTTTCAGGGTAAGATCTTTGTACTCATTCTAGGATATTGCAACACACATGACTAGAGGCTGTCTTTTTGGATTCTCTGATGTATCTTTTCCATTAGTCAAGCCAGTGCTGGAGACAGTGTCATCTCAGATGAGAATTATGATTGGTTGAAAAAAAATATCTTTCCAGATGTTACCAATGACATGAGTCCTGACTTCTCGGAAATTGAGTCAGCTTCTTTGTATCGGAAGGGAGGGTTGCCGCAATCATAATTCCCTGGAAAAACTATGTTTACTAATTCTAAGCTCATGATCACACATGATTACCCTCATGTTGTCCCGTGTAACACATGTCTGACAAGGTTTCTTGTTTCCTCTGTCTAACTCTTTCAATATGCCCTTTTCTGACAGGTACAGAACTCAATTTCGGCCAATGTACAAGATCGCCTTCAAGATAGTCACACGGTTGGAGTGGAAATGCTGTCCTGGATATCAGGGTCAGGACTGCAGAGATGTGAAACCAACTCTCAACCATCAAACAGTACCACGAGGATCCCAGCCCTTCTACTCTCCAAATCCTGGACATACCACCAGACATGCACAAAGTAAGAAGAAAGACATTGTGAAATGTTGGTTAATTGCGACATACTTTTTGTCTGTCGCAATTTGTTGGACATATCGGAACAAAGATGATGTGGAAAGATATTTGATCACAATATCAAGGAGGAATTTCACATAATATCGGCAGAATATATTTCTGAATTGAAAATCCCAACGTTCCACCCAAGGTTCATCATATGCAAAGTGCATATCGCGTCTTTATGATGAATCTATTTTTTAATTGAATCCCAGACTAATCATCGGGCCTAGACACACAAATTCTCCTTTTGTGACATTAAAAAAGTTCTGCTTTATTACCACTACACTCCATGTGTTGCTTTTCCCCAAAATACCAAAAGTCGAACCCTTCCGGATGTACTCTTGTCGCCCCAGGGCCAGAGCGGAGGGAGACGGGCCACCACGAGGCCAGGCACGGCCCAGGCCCCGACAAGGTGCGCCACCTGGAGGGGGAGGTGAAGCGCCTCTCGCAGGTGGTGGTCGACCTCCAGACGGCGCTGAGCGGCCTGACGGACAACCTGCGCACGGACATCCAGGAGGACACCAACAAGATGCTGGTGACCCTGCTCAACAACCTGCGGCCGCCGGGCAGCGTGGCGCCGGGGGCCGGCCGCGAGGATGAGAACCCGGTGGGGCTGGACGGTCACCAGGCCACCAGGGGAGAGGGCGCCATCGGAGACAGAGGCATCGAGAACATCATCGCCCGGCTGGACGACATGACCCACACCATGCAGAGCAAAGACGACGCCTTGGAGGAGCTCCGCGGGCTGGTGACGAGCCAGGAGAGCCAGATCCAGCTGCTCATGGACGCCGCGCAGTCTCAGGCGCCACCGCCCGGCGTGCTGGAGGGCGGCGTTGGCGGCGGCGGCGACGTGTCGGTGCCCGATCTGGCGATCCTCCAGACCTACGTCGAAGGCAAGATGGGGCAGATGAGGAAGGAGGTGGATCTGAACCTGGAGGAGCAGCTGGGAAGGCAGCAGAGCTCCTGCAACGACAAGATCCAGAGCCTGCAGGCCATCTGCGAGGAGGGCCAGGACCAGACTCTGAGCCGCCTCACCAGGCTGATCGACTCAAAGGACGCCGAGCTGAGGAAGGAGATCCACGCGCTGCGCTTCGACATGGTGGCGGCGGACGGACCCGTGCGCCACCTGCGCCAGACCCTGCCGCCCAAACAGGAGCCGGATGGCACCGACCACAAAGAGCTGTGGAAGGAGATCAGCCGGGTGGCCGAGGCCAACATCATCCTGAACGGGCGCATGGACAACGAGCTGGCCTTCCTGTCCGAATCGCGACCGGAGGAAGAGTACGGCCAAGTCATCGAGGAGTTGGAGGCGCGCCTGAACATAACGCAACGGAACGCAGAGACGCACTGCTTCTACATCGAAGAGAAGCTGAGCCGTGCGATGGAAGACCAAGCCAATGAGCTCCGGCAGCTCCTGGACGAGCGTCTCAACACTATGGAGGACCAGTTCACGGGCATGTTGGTTGAGATGAGCAACAGCTCCGGACTGTTTGGGGACGACGGCGTGGACGCTAACCAGGGGGAGACCAACGGCAACAAGTCCCCCGCCAAAGGCCCGGTTGTGGCCTTCGGACACCGCGGCTCTGACGACGTGGTCGGTGCTGGACGGTCATCTCCCGCAACGGCCAGTCTGGATCCCATTTTGAAAGACTTGGGTCGCTGTAAGAAAGAGTTGGAAATTCTCCACACCGACGTCGGCACAAATTCGGAACAACTCCGGAACCTGGAGGAGATCGTAGAGAGGGTGTCAGCGGGTCACCTGAAGAGTGTCAACACAATGGACGGCTTCCAGAAGGGGTTGGTCAACATCCAGAACAACGTGATCGCCCTGGCCAGCAGTGTCAAAGGCGTGGGCGACTCGATGAGAATACACAACCACGAGCTCCACAGAATCAACTCTACGTGCTGCCACGCAGGGCACAGCGGCCTGGGCACCCCTACAGGGGCAGGTCCCGGGGCAGAAAGAGCCCATTATCAGCAGATGGAAGGGCTCCGGAACAGGCTTGATACACTCAATAACCGCATGTCATTGGAACTGGGTCGTTGCAAAGACAACACCCAAACCGTGGCGCACACCATTTCGACCGTCGACGGTCGTTTGACCAGACTGGAAAAGGTGTGCGAAAGGCAGGCCGTGGCTTCCAGTAACCCCATCCAAATCAGGGATGGCATTGAGAGGAAGATTGCCAGTCTCCAGGGCTCTGTCCAGAGGACCAATGCCACGGTTGGGTCCCACACTGGGGACATCCATTCTCTGCGGAACTCCCTGCAGAGTGTGCAGGTACAGCTCTCTGCATTGGCCAAGCACGTGCTAAAGGACGTGAATGAAAAACAGCCAGGTGAGTCACACACATGCAGATATATACCTTATTAGTCTAAAACTCACATCGATAATATATATTGGTTTGTACTGGATGATCTGTAGTCGCAGGGCCATCGGGTTCGAGGGGCCAGGGGACCCAATTTCATTCAGTAATGAAATACAGACCGCAACACATTCCATGCAGAGTGTTTAGTTGCTGTTTGTCCTTATTTTCTAATGTCATTGGCAAGTCTGATCTGTAATACTTTAAACAAGTCGATTAAGAGATGAGACAATGGCGCCGAGAAAACAATGGCCTTAGGGCCTTCTCTTTTCAACATCCTGTGTCCGGGAATTATTTACACACACACACATCTGCGCAACCAGTGACTCTGCTTGCGTCATGAAATCAACACCGTGTGACAAAGTGTTGCCCCATAGCCAAAATGTGGCAGGGAATGCATTAGTATTCGAGGTCAATGCTCTGATGACTTTGAGGTGCTTAGGTGTGTGTGTTGTGCTTGTTTATCTGGTGTTGGTTGTAGTGGTGTTGATGTTGTGGGGATGGGGGTGGGTGAGGAAGGGGGAGGGGGGGGGGGGGGGGGGGGGGGGGGGGGGGGGGGGTGCTCTCCGACATATGGCTGCGGAGTATCTCCAGCGGTGGTGGAACGCTGTGCATCTCAATGGGCCACTCACACTCAGTCGCCCCCGGCCACGTCATTTAGAATTCAAAGACACTGCAGGGACCTGAGATGGAGTCGCCCCTTGCCTGCCCGGGTCGGATCATTATTCTCCATTAGGGTTTGAAGTGTGACGTTCAAGGGAAGGATTGTCTCCGGCGAAGAGGGGAAGCTTAGAGACGTCTCATGCGGTATGTCTCTTCTCGGCTCTCCTGGCGCCGCTCATTTGACTTGTTGCTGTTTCTCTGCCTCCTGGCCAGCACTGTGCACTAGCCTACGCAGCCATAGGATAGTGTCGGCGTTTGAGTGTTTTTGCACATTATGCAGCCTGATAGGGTGTAGCGCTTTTACGTACATGACAAGGAAATGTGTTGCCACTCAAAACCGAATATTTTATCAACCGCACTCGAGTTAACGTGTAAATGCACACAAACACACGCACATGCCTACGATCACGTTCTCACTCTTTTAAATTGCTCCAAACGCGCACACACCCACATGCAGTCACACCCACAAACACACACTTGCACACACAAGCAGGGACGAATGCACACACACACACACACACACACACACACACACACACACACACACACACACACACACACACACACACACACACACACACACACACACACACACACACGCCTTCCCAGCCAGCCAGGCTTGGGAGCGTGCATGCAGCCGACCCCCTGAGATTCCTGCTGCTCATTAGAGACCCTGACTCACCATTGCTGGAGCCTCTCCGTGACGGAGGGGAGAGAGGGGAGCAACCAGGGCTCCACACCCAGGACCAGATGCTGCTTTTACCGCTGATGTCATGAGCGAAAGGGGCCCCCCATTCCAGCCCTGGGGCCTCCCTTTTCTGTCGAATCACAAGGGGCACACCGTCCAAAAAAGGGGGGGAAAAGACAATAACAAAGAAACAGACTTTGGGTGTGCTAGTCTGGGACCGCAGGGGTGGAGGGATGGGTGGAGAAGTGTTATTTGCTCCATCCATCGTTGGGGTGTTCTGGGTGCATGATGGTGCAAAGTTTGGAAACGTGAGAGGAAAGTGTGGGGCGACTTGTGTTAACTTGGTAGACCAAGTATGGAGGTTGGAGTTTTGCTTGTTTTTGAAAAAGGGGAATATTTGATTTTATTACCTTAAATGGTGATTTGGAGAAAAGCAAACAAGAGCAACCGATAAAGTACAGAAAATAAAGGCCTAGCTAGATTGCGAGTAGTGACCGGGGAGGTTTTCATATCCCTTCCTGAATACATTCGTCATTTGAAAGAAATCCCAGGTTCCAAACCATTTCAGTTTTCCTCCTTATCTATTACCCCCTATTTGCTTTACTAGACTGCCGGAGCTGGTAACAACTAGCACAGAGATGGCTTGCACAATGAAGCCACAAAAAGAGAAGGATGGATCATTTTCATTATTTTAGGAAAGTATCTGAAATGATTTAGGCTAAACTTGGGAAAGACTGTGATCAGCGTCCCAGATGTAGGGGTGTCAGCAAGGGCAAAATCTTTTCCGAAAAATGTCGGAACTTACGCTCCATTACTCGACTTCTGAGACTACGCGGGAACCCCTGAGGTGACTGCGTAACAGATGAAGTGTTGTAATAAAATCACAGGGAACCATATTCTTGCGCAATCGCCAGAGCCCTCGCTCGATTGCGATTGGCGAGCGAGGATTTGCGAAAGCTCTCCGTTGCAAATCGCCAGCCCCAAAAGACTCAAAGGCAGCTGCTGCAATCAGCGCCGAAAGAGGTTCTGCTGCCCAGCCCTGAACATCCTCCCCCCGCCCCCACCACCGCTGGACTGCCAAACGGAAGAGAGAGGTTAATATCAAGGTTCTGTTTCCACACACAATGAAAAGCATCCGTTTTTTTCGGAACGTCTAAAGTGGGATTTTGGGTGTGTGTGGTCCTGTGTAATAACATAATTTATTGACAATGCCGTCTGGTGGCTCCACAAATTTGACCTCCCCCCCCCCCCCATTACCTCACGCCTTCCTTTTTATGGTGGGGGTCCCCACCCTTTCCCCTCCCAACCTTCTCACCCTTTTTTTTCCCCCCACTCTTCCTCTCGCCTCCTCCCTTCCCACCCCTCTGTGCCCGCTGAGATCTTTACTCTCTCCCCCAGAAATGTCAGACGGCCACGCCACTTATTTCCTCCTGCCTCGCCCTGGAAGCATTCACACACAGGGAGCCCTTCAAAACAATAGAGAAGAAGAACAAAACACACACACACACATACAAACAACAGAGAGAAATACCTGCGGTTGATTCAGGGGCAAGGGGAGTGGGGGTGGGATAAGACAAGCTTGTTTGGATTTCATGGATCACTTCCTCTTCCCACCGTTGATCTTGTGGATCTTGAGGCAGGGGCTGAGGTGGTGGCCGGCTCCAGCGAGCAGAAAAAATACCACACGGGCAGCATCAAAAGCAGCCTAGTGAGGTTGGAGTTGGGAGGGATTGGTGGAGAGACCACCTTGCGAGTGTACCGAGAGTTGCTTCAACAGGAGAATGATATTTACTGTACACGACTCTCCGCTTGTTAGCAGAGGTTCGGTTGTTGTTGAATCCCCGGAGGTGAACTGTTTCCACTCGGTCTGACAGCCCTGGGGTTCTGAGAAACTCGGAGTCCATCTGGAAATATTCTGAAGAGAATGGACTTGGACACACACACTCACACTCACACACACACACACACACACACACACACACACACACACACACGCACACACACACACACACACACACACACACACACACACACACACACACACACACACACGTCTGCATGTGCACATACGTCAGACAAACGTCTCTCTCACAGACACACGCACACACAAATGCAGAAGAAATCCCTCAGGTGCATCTCTCACCGACTACAATCCTCCACCCTCCCGTCATTAATATCACTGCGCATAGATTGCGGTCATAAAGATGTGTGTGTGTACGTGTGTTGGTTCAAGCTCCCCTGATGTGTGCCGGGAGAATTAGATGAGTAACATGCATGCCGGAGACGTCTGTGAATGTGTGTTCATGTATTATCGTACGCAACACACACACATACACCCCCACCCACCCACACACCCATACACACACACACACACACACACACACACACACACACACACACACACACACACACACACACCCACACACACACACACACACACACACACACACACACACACACACACACACACACACACACACACATTCACACGGACACGCACTGCCCCAGTCTTCGTCTGGTGATCAGTCCATTGCCGCGACAACGGCTAGGCCATAGTGCGGGCATGCTAATGGGGGCGGGCATGCTAATACAGGCACACAGGGTGCTGGTTAAAGGTAAGGTAATTTGATGTATAAAACTTTTAATACATTACACCAAATGAAAGCGCCGTAGCCCCTATGCGTACCCCCTATTATACCCCTGGTATCTGTGGGTCGGTGGGTGTGAGTGTGAGGGTGCGGAAATATGCTTTCGCTTTCGTGGTGTGTTTGCATGTGTGTTTTGCGTGTGTTTGTGTGTGTGTGTGTTTGTGTTAGTTTGAATATGTGCTTTGTGTGCCTGTGTTTGCATTTGTGTGTCCGTGTATTTGTGTGTGTGTGTGTGTGTGTGTGTGTGTTTTGCGGTTGTACCCGTAGTGATTCGGAGCCCTAGCGCTCATGGGAAATATGCACTCTGTCAGCCAGCAGCCCTGAAGGAGTCGAGGAGAGGAAATGAGGGAGAGATTTGTGATTATCCGAGTACAACGGGATTACATGCTTTAATTCGCCCTCTCCTATCTTTTTATTGCGAGTGGGCTTTGGAGAGTGGTCTGTGGTCTCGTATGACAGGGGCCGGAGGAACGCAATCGTCTGACGCAGGCTGGCGACACGCTGGTGGATAAATAGAGAGGTTTATAGTGAGTCAAGGATGTTAACTTGTGACCGTCACTGACATCCGATGTTTCAAATCACATGCAGCTGTTGACCTGACATGTGTGTCTCTGTGTGTGTGTGTGTGTGTGTGTGTGTGTGTGTGTGTGTGTGTGTGTGTGTGTGTGTGTGTGTGTGTGTGTGTGTGTGTGTGTGTGTGTGTGTGTGTGTGTGTGTCTTTTTGTGTTCGGGACAGTAATGTTATTTGTTACCTACACCACAAGAACCAAATCTCAATGTCTCTACTCGAGTGCAGAGAGATTGTGTGTGTGTGTGTGTGTGTGTGTGTGTGTGTGTGTGTGTGTGTGTGTGTGTGTGTGTGTGTGCGTGTAGCTCTACTTTACACCAACATCGTATTTGCACACAATCCTCATTTCCCAGCTTTCGCACGCATTACGAAACGTAAACGTCTCTTTTCCCGACAAGTTATAATGTCAACAGTGAAAACCAAACGCAACAACACAAAATCGTTGAATCACAGTGTAATTTGGCTCAATAGCAGCAAGCCATTAGGACAGCCACGAGGGACGGTGGAGATATTGGTGTTGTGGGGAAACAAGAGCGATTTATGAGGACTCGTACATATTGTGCAGTTGCTGTGTTTGGCGTGGGCCAACATTATACGTGTTATATGCTGCAAAATATTTGGTGGGATGTCTAATAGAAAGGGGAGGGGGGGGGGGGGTGGGGGGGGTATCAGGGCATACTGCCAAATGTTGACCTCAAACTGAACATCCCCTTCAGCCCGGCTCCCAGGAGGGTAGAGGGCGGCATGCGTTGTGTACTGTCTCACACAGACGGGCTGTTGATCCCACCACACGTTGAACTTAGTAGAAACTATGATTCCTCTTCATCCGACTCATCACCCCTCTCTGCCCCCCCCCCTCCCACCCTCAAGGAACGACCCTGAACGCCGAGACCCCTGGTTCTCCTGCTCCACCCAAGCGCGTCCCCCACATCCACATTCCCTTCATCATCCCCAACCCCCGGCAGTCGCCCCCCAGCGTGGCTCTGCCCAACACGCACCACCAGGCCAGGACCCCGCTCGGACCCCAACTCAGGCCCTCAAGCAACGCCAAGCCCTCAAGCCCCCAGCAGCCCCCCAAAAGACCGGTGTTGGAGACCGGGGAGGCCGGACCCCCGGGCTTCCCGCGCAGGATGACCGTGAGGAGGGGTGTGGAGGACGAGGCCCCCGTGCCCTTGCAGGGCTTCGCCGGAGCTCCAGGTCTGTGTGTATTTGGTTGAATCAAAACCTAGGTTTAAAGAGGGACTTCATGCTGTTTGCTGCCACCTACAGGTGGCAAATAAATGTCCACATTTAGAAAGAGGTCAGATAACAGAACTATGAAGAAAAAAAGAAAGGAGAAAGTTGTTCCAATATATTCCCTTTTCTTTACTTTTCATTAGATAAAAAAAGTCATTCAAAGCGGTAATCTCGAAGACATCCGTGTCGTTCCCTTTGGCGACACCGATCACGCAAGTGATAATTTAAGTGTGTTTTTCGGTCCTCACTTCCACGGCTTCCTAGAGATCCAGACAGTGTGACGTCAAGTCAGTTGGCAGTTGGAAACGCTAAAAGAAACCTTTAAAAACGGTATCTCGCTTCACGCTCTGTAACTCCGTCCAACCTCTCTGGCGGAACCACCACTGCTGGGTGATGGAAACGTGGCACTAACCACATGTCCATAAGCTCAGTCCCCATCCTGTTGCCTTGTGTAGTCACTAGTCAGTGACGTTTATTTACATAAAAATCTTTTGAGACTATTACTTTAATTAAAAAAACGTGTTCTTCCCATGAAAAGGAAGCAGCACTTGACAGCATCCTTTGGTTGATGGATAACATTGCTCAGAAAGCCGTGATCGCAATCATAGTAATTAGTATTTAGTCATAGCAGTGTAGTGCATCAAATCGTGCAATTCAAAACGGAGCACCAAAAAACACCATGACTTGTTTTGATGCAACTCTTTCTCACCTCGTCTCAGTCTCTAGCCGACACCCGACCACACGACACGGCTCGCCCACGTTAACCATGATTATGCATCCTAGATTGTGGTCTAACTTTTTAGTTTGTAAACCCTGTGTTGAGAACCACCCCCTGGTGTTTAGTCGTTTGAGTTGTTTTTCCCTGAAATGAAACAGCATGGCCTTTTGCTTTCTGACGTACAACACTCCTTCTCAGCATGCGCGTCTGCGGTGGCTTGAATATTTCCTTATCATGGTGACGGTATTATAACCAAAAAGGAGCAAACAAAAAAAGTTCAGACAAGAAAAACTCACAAAACTTGGCAGCTGCTCAGTACTGAGAACCGAGAGAGTTAACATAACTGCAGCAACAGCGGCCATCAGAGCAAAGCCATCTCTGATGGTGATAGGCAAGCGAAGCGTCCCGATTGGTTAGACTGCGTTAGAGCAGTGTGTTTAAATGTCTTTTCTCACCTCTCGTCTGAAAAGCTTCAGCTACTGCTGTGCTCTCTTAGCGATGTTCCAGTCCGGGCAACTGTGCAAAACTATTTTTACGTGTGTGAAGTCTACTAATATTTTACTGCCAAAGCCAGTTTCATCATAATCACTAATCGTCAAGTAGTTTTCTGCTTCATTTATTCAATTGTTTTTTTGCTGGTGTTTTGCAGGCCATCTTCCAGTGATGCCTGTGTCGCTCAAGTCTCACCTCAGTCCAGGTAAGAACGTTATTATAAATAAAAGTATGAAATAAGTGGTGCTTGTTCATTTATTCTTACTCACTGCCAGATGAGAGTTCCTAGAAGACGTCTCATTTTAGGAAGAGGAAATATTCTAGCTATATCACTTTGTTTTATATGCGACTGAGCACATAACATATTTATGCAGCTTAAGATGCATACACTTAAAATACAATGAACCGAGCTGATCCTGTGTCCCATTTCATTCACAGCTCTGGCAATAGTCAACACCTCAAACAAATCATATGCAGCTTCATGGCACCTGCCAGCAAAATTTAATCAATGAAATGTGGATTTGAAATGCAAATATCTCACCAGCCATCCCTGTGAGCGAGACTGGTTTAAAAATAAACATGCAACCCCTTTGTTGTCACCTTGCCTAGAGTGCTGCTATCATTTTAGCGTGCAAAGTATAATATGTGAGTCCACACAGTTTCATTTTTGTCTTACCTTTCTTCAGTTCCTGTTGCAGCAGAGATCCCCTGGAACAGAGCTCCGACAGTCCAGTCCGCAGGTGAAACCCCCTCCTCCTCGTCCCTGCTCTGGATGTAGACCATGTCAGCCATTGGAGACTAATTAACATTGAAACGCAATGTATTTAATTGGCTTCTTTCTTAAGATTATGCATTTGGCATGATGCCCTGCGACTCTTTTTCTTATGCCCTCCAGTTGAAAATCTGTATACCACAGGATCTGGAGCCAAATTCACATAAAAAAGAAAGATACTACCAAACTGCAACCATTTATTTTTGTCATTCAACGCTGTGTTGTGTAAGAACTTCAAACATATGGTTGGTAATGTATACGTCCTTCTAAAAAACTTTCTTTCCCCATTAGCGGGAAACCAAAAACTACACTCTAAAAGACAAGCTGTTACTTTGCCTCCACCTGTGACGGGAATTTTAATCGTTTATCGATTTAATCATTCATTGAAAACTGTGGCGTTGTTCCTGACAACCTAAACGCCTACTAGCATTTCAATGACTGACGTGTCTTACCTTACTTCCATTCGATTCCTCCTGCACCATGCAGTACTGGCAGACCCCAGCTCTACGGTGGAGCCAGTCTCCTTCTCCGTGGGCCTCACTCAGCAGTACTCCCTCTATGGAAGCACTGGCCCCATCCGCTTCAACAAAGTGCTGGTCAATGACGGTGGACACTACAGCACCAGCACAGGTAAAACAGCACTGTTGAGCTGCAAGGGGGGGGGGGGGGTAAACATTTGTCAGTGGCCTGTCTGCATGTGCACTGCTACCTCTGCACTTCTTCGTGACACATCCATGAGTTCAGTACAAGCTCAACTAATAAAAGGAAATTCATGCAGTACAATTGCCGTTTTGACACTGTATCTGACCCTTTTTAATCCGTGCGCATGGAGTCCAGATTTGAACCAGGATCAATCCAAAGCAAATCCATTATGTGTCATGCTTTGTTTTTCCTTTTAAATCCACCCGGACACCATACAACTCACCTCTCCTCCCTCCCATCATCCACCACCCGTCCTCTTAGGAATGTTCACCGCACCGATGGACGGGCGCTATCTGGTGTCGGGCGTGCTGACGGCCGGGGCAGGGGAACCCCTGGTGGCGACGCTGTCCGTTAACAACCGCAGCGTCCAGAAGCTGCAGAGTGCTGTTCCCCCGCTACTGGGGAGGAGGGAGGTTAGCGGTTGCGGCAGCTGCGGAGGCCCCGTGTCGTTCAGCCTCGTCCTGTCTCTGAAGAAGGGCCACCGTGTGGGCTTGATGCAGACCGCCGGCAAGCTGGCCTCTTCCGACGACCTGGTGGCACGCTCCACGTATAGCGGCGTCTTCCTCTACACGCCGCAGAGCAGGAGCTAACAGGGCGGCGTGGGGGAGGTAAAGACGACGGTGCCATAAAACACAAAGGGACTGTTTTTTGTTTTGTTTTCCAGCCCAGGCAGACTGTGGGATGTAGAAGAGACGTATTGAATGCCTTATCGACTGGTTTGCTGTCGGCCTACCCACTCTGAGCGAAGCCAAGTAGCCTACCTGACATGGAAGTTCACATTGTGGTTCTAGGTTGGGATAAGGGTGCACACATATGTTTTCAAGTTGTTTTTCCCAAAGAATCTTTTATGATATCAAAAACGAGAAGCTTTTTTGTAGCTAATATATTTCTGTATTATTCAACATTTTTGTACCTACTTTGTAACTTCAAAATGAATTATGTATAAACGTTTGTAAATGAAAGCTGATTATGTTTTATACAAATGCACCTAAGTCACTTATTCAGCCAGTTAATACTTAAATCTAAAACAAGGCGATATAACATCATATCACCCTTATCAACTTATCTTCCTTTTGTAATCTATTCTCAAACATGATTAATGATCAATAAAAGTTACGTCGCACTGAATGAATTAAACAACCGAGCAGTCAAACTGGTCCATATTTAGAGAACACTATCAGAGGCTGTATTGAAGGTGGAAAATCTTCAATACGGTCACCCATTTCTTGCCCTGAAAAGGCAGAAGCCGTTTAAGGTGACATAAAAACTAGTGTGTGATCAGCCATTACAAACCGTTTTGAAAATCTGCCTCTTCTGACATCAAACTGGGCGTGTCCACCTAGATATATGATGGATAAATGAGCAACGTTTGCTACAGTCCACTGGGTAGGCTGGTAGACTGATCTATCCAGCACACATCTAGGTGGACACGACCACTTTTGATGTCAGAAGACGCAGATTTCAAAATGGCATTCAACGGCTAATCGCACCTGGTGGTATATGTCACCTTTAAGTGAATATTGACCTTGATGGCAGCCATTTAACCTTTTCCATCTTTGCCCGAGCCCGGAGGGAAAGAACTATAAAATAACATGCCCGCACACTAATTTGGTTAGAAACTTTATTTTAACACAAACATGACCACAAGCAAATCTTAGTTAGCTTCAAGAGGGCCGATATTTATATCTCTCACTCACAACTTTGCTCTGTAAACATTTTTTTCAACACTTACTTTATTACAAATCAATACAGAATATACACTTCAGGTATTTACATTTGCCGGACGTAATCAAATAGCAGGATCTACCTCCAAACAGAAAGAAGCAATAAACTGTCTAATCGATTCCCACAAAAAGATGACATATCAGAAAAGAAATGCGAGATAAAAAACAAAAAGGCATCAAAGACAAGAGGCAAATATAGATTTCAGCATATGGCATTTTCCACAGCAGTTGTAAGATCAAACAATATATCATACCAGGAGGAGACACGATGCATTGTGAACGTTCCACCCAAGATGTATCCCTTTCATAGAAAGAATGGAATTGTTTTTTTCTCTATTTTTATCAGATCAATTTGACTTCACCATACATCAAAAACAAACGCACAAACAAAAAGAATACCACTGTGACAAACATGCATCTGACGCTCCACAAACCAAAACCATCCTGCCCGTCTTGCAAAAAAAAAAGTGAAATAAAATCAATGCCCATGTCACACAAATACCTATCTTGTCAAGGAACAAATGAATTCTAGATGAAGGAATAGCTGTCACCGTACATTTCTGTGCTTTTTTTTTTTTTTTCAGTCCCCTTAACGTCTCGCCTAGCGTGGATCTTCCTTCTCTTTCCCACACCGTTGTACCACCGGTGGGGCCCTGAACCTTTGGGATTCCACAGCCAGACCTCCAGCGTCCGCCGTCTCGTCTGGGCGTGCACGAGTGCCGCAAAGTGCTTCATGTTCCTCTCAAGTAGTCGCTGTTCACGCCGACAGCACACCCGATGCCAGTGTTCCCACTAATCGCCGCGCCTTAACCTGGTTCCTATTTGAATATCGCGGCGGCCAAGGATTGGCCTTGTGCACGCAGACACACACACGCACATTATTATTCTAACCTCATTACACCAGACTGCCATCAGGCGATCCTGAAAACGATGCTTTCCACACTCTGCTTGATGACAGGACGCATGTGAGATGCGAGGCCAACATCTGGTGATGTTTATTCACCATAGCATCGGTGTGCGGTTGCTTATAGAGTCTACCGTCTGCCTTCCTATGGAGTGTTCTCCCTATTAAACCAAGGAGAAAAACTAACCAGCCACAGTACATCAATAGGCTGTGTGTCATATATATCATACACAAAAAACACACTCAGCAAATCTGACAAAGCAAATGCGTAGATAGAGGACGCAAAGTAAAACAAATATAAAGAAACATATACATATAGCTTCAAGAGCATTGTTCTCTGGTGCCTCATCGTTGGGTGAAGCAGACGTGGGCGGAAGACGCGCAACGTTGAAGGTATCCTATGTGTTGGTGAGGGTGCAGCAAAGGCAAAGTGCTTCGGATAAGGCTGGGCTTGGTGGTGGTGTGTGCGTGTGTGTTGTTATGCGTTAACCTCTTACAAAGTTTGGGTAAAGGCTGCCACCCAAATACACCCAGTGCCGGACAAAGGCCAGTGGTCGTTCAAAAATAAAATAAAACTGAAATGACCTCGCGGAAGTAATCATAGATTTTTCACTCACTCACTCACACACACTCTCACACACACACACACACACACACACACACACACACACACACACACACACACACACACACACACACACACACACAGACGTTACCGATGCCCACTTTAACACACACAGAAGGTGGTTTGCTGGCAAACTTCTGTGGACTCTAGGAGCTCACCTCCCATTACTGCTGCAGACGGAAACAAAGAGCACTGACAATATATAAAATTGAAACGGCTAGGAAACACACCGTTAAGCCATAGCTAGCCATCTCTGGTGATTAGCGCTAGTCTTTAAATTAACCTGCACTCAAACAATCACGCATTTACAATCTGCACTGGTGAACAAATATTTACAAAAAATAATAATTAATAACTTAACATTAAGATAAATAATTACTGCATTGTTAATGGGGGGGGGGGGGGAAACAAAGACATGGGAGTTGATAACAAGATTGTGAACAAACGCACAAAAAAAACATTATCCAAACTGTTTTCTTTTAACACACCGGGCTAAACACCGATGAGTCTAAACCTCTCACACAACCTCCATCTCTCCTTATCAGACCATTATGCCCGTCCCGCGGCACACAGTCCTACGTCCAGGCCTTGTATAGCATTGTACCCTAGTGCTGTCATCTCCCTAGCGACCCCGGAGCTGTCGCTCAGCCCAAAACTTGCACCGAGGAGCAGAGGTGTGAGGAGAGGGGGGGGGGGGGGGGGGGGGGGGGGGGGGGTTGTGAGTGCAACCAAACATGAAACATCAGCACTTCAATCGGGCTCCTCCAGAGCCTCAGAGCGCCTTCGTGGAGCACGACTCGAGAGGAGACGGAGGATAAACAAAAATAAACCAGCAAGATCACATTATTGTTGGTTAGCTGGCAGAAAATCTAGTGAACTATTCTTTTTTTTTTTTTATTATTTGCTTCAGGACCCTCAGCTCCTCCTTGTTTAGAGTTGAAACAGATCTAACTGATGATGCTAAATCAGGCGGCACATAGCGGCGCTCTACAACGTGACCCTCGCCTTGGAGACGCCTAGCGGTTAAGTGCGTTGTCATGGGAACCCCGGTGCCACTCGGGGGGGGCGGGGGGGGGCTTCATCCAGCAGCACCGGAACGACCAACCCACTCCTCTGATCTGGAGTCATGCATAGTCCGGGTTGGAGGTCCGAGAACGGGGCGTGAGATAAAGAGAGAGACACACACACATATGGGCTCAGTTGCATCCAGCAGTCGAACTGTGGAGGCTCAGTGCTGCCCCGGCCACGCCCAGTATCCCAGTGTCCGGTTCCCTCTGGTTTGATCGACGTCCGTCCGGTACCAACGTACACGTGTGTGTGTGTTCAGCAAGATGAGTGAAAGGGAAGACTTCTTCATATCCATTGCTTAAAAAGAGCGAGGGGTTCAGCGGTTTTCCTATGTTCCTGAACTCCTACCTCTTTGCATTTTGTGCGTTGCATTACGTTTTCTGTTTGAACCGGAAAAGCTGGTGTGAAGGGGGGGGGGGGGGGGGGGGGGGCATGAGTGCTGGCTACTAGAAGTCTAGAAGTGTTGTACTTGCTGTCGTTGGGTTCTTTGCGTGTGTCGCCGTGCGTGTGAGGGGTTTGGCGTGTGTGTGTGCTTGTGTGTGTGTGCGTTTGTGGCTGCGTGCGTACGATCAGAGATGCTCGTCGGGGTTGATGTCAGGTATGGGCTGGCGCCAGTAACAGAAGGAGCTGTACTCTGGCATGGAGAACGCTTGGTTCTGCTCCTTGTTCAGCAGCGGGAAAACATGCTCCACCAACTCACTCAGTCGGCAGTAGCTATATGGAGAGAGAGGCAGAGAGAGAGGCAGAGAGAGAGAGAGGCAGAGAGAGACAGAGAGAGAGACAGAGAGAGAGGCAGAGAGAGAGAGAGAGAGAGAGAGAGAGAGAGAGAGAGAGAGAGAGAGAGAGAGAGAGAGAGAGAGAGAGAGAGAGAGACAGAGAGACAGAGAGGCAGAGAGAGAGAGAGAGAGAGAGAGAGAGAGAGAGAGAGAGAGAGAGGCAGAGAGAGAGAGAGAGAGAGAGGGAGAGAGACAGAGAGACAGAGAGACAGAGAGGCAGAGAGAGAGAGAGAGAGAGAGAGAGAGAGAGAGAGAGAGAGAGAGAGAGAGAGAGAGAGAGAGAGAGAGAGAGAGAGAGAGAGAGAGAGAGAGAGAGAGAGAGAGAGAGACAGAGAGGCAGAGAGGCAGAGAGGCAGAGAGAGAGAGGCAGAGAGAGAGGCAGAGAGAGGCAGAGAGAGAGAGAGAGGGAGAGAGAGAGAGAGAGAGAGAGAGGGAGAGAGAGGCAGAGAGAGAGAGAGAGACAGAGGGACAGAGAGACAGAGAGAGACAGACAGACAGACACAGACAGAGAGACAGAGAGACAGAGAGACAGAGAGACAGAGAGACAGAGAGACAGAGAGAGAGAGGTGGGGGGGGGGGAAGAGAGAGTGAGGCAGGGAGAGCGAGAGAGAGAGAGAGCAGAGAGAGAAAACCACAAACACAAGGTGTGACTACGCGGCCGAAACAATAATAATCAAAACAACAAGTGTAATGCATTCCATTTGTGGAGCGCTTTCCAGGGCTCTCACAGACACTTTACATCCCATTGAAATGCGCCGAGCGCGGCGGCGGCGGATCAACATCCACTCGCCTCCCCCGCCCCCCCCGGAGGGACGCCTCGTCAGCCAAGTATCAAAGACCCCGGCTCAGAGCCCAGGACACCAGCCACGACCACATTACGCCGGCTCCCCGAGATTAGACAACAACAACAACAACAACAACAGCCAGCAGCACCACAACAGGATGTGCGTTGTGTCGATTGGTGACCGCGGGGTGTTCATCTTGCGGGGGGGGGGGGGGGGGGGGAGAGAGAGGAGGGGGGGACTCACGAGGTCTTGTTCCCCCGGGTCTGCTCCTGGATCAGCTCCCCCTTGGGGTTGACGGTGAAGATGCGGCACACAGGAACCCCCACCTCCTTGTAGGCGAAGACGTCCTGGGACGGGCCAGACGGAGAGGGGTGTGGTTAGAGGAGGAGGGAGGAGGGAGGAGGGGGGGGGGGGGGGGGGGGGGGGGGGGGGGGTCCGTCTCTGGTGGTGCGAGGAGGGGGGTTGAGGGGGGCGTGGAGGCGTGAGTCACGGTAGCGTACAAAGCAAACAACAACCGCTAATGATATTAAGACGTCAATTTCCTGTTGGTGCATGACGCTGTTATTTCTGGAAGTCACTCTTTGGTTGAAAAAGAGAGTGAGTGACGGGCAGTGTGTGTGTGTGCGTGTGCCAATCTGTTTGTGTGTGTGTGTGTGTGTGTGTGTGTCAATCTGTGTGTATCTGTGTGCGTGTGTGTGTCACAATGTGTGTGTGTTCGTTAGTCAATCTGTGTGTTTGTTAGTCAATCTGTGTGTGTGTGTTTGTCAATCTGTGTGTTTATGTGTACGTGTGTTGTTGGCTGTCCCAGCTGGGAGGACAGGTGGGTAGGGGGTGTTTGTGCAGCTGAGAATGACACCCTGTGGCCTGCTTAAGCTTCCCAACCCCCTCCCCCCCACCCATCATCGACCAGGGACCGGTCCCCAGTCGCCACAGATGACCTCCGTCTGGGCTGAGCCCCCTGCCTGAGCCTCCTCAGGCCTCCTCCTCCTCTTCTACTGAAGCCAGAGCCAGGGTGTATTGCATCCCGAGAGCCAGTCAACACAAGACACCGGGTACATGCGCCAGGAGGACGAAAACAAACACACACACACACACACACACACACACACACACACACACACACACACACACACACACACACACACACACACACACACACACACACACACACACACACAAATAGGAATAACAACCCAAATCCTCGTCATCTTGGGCACTCGCCCGGGACTCACGTTGGTCCGGTTCCCGAAGGCGGCGTGGAACGGCTGCTTGTTGTGGAGGAACAGGTTCTTGATGTCCGTGAGGCACTCGATCTTGAAGATCTCCGGCTTCTTCTCGATCACCTCCCTTGGGGGAGAGAGACGGGGGGACGGATCAAGACCGGCATTGCAATAAGCTAGCTAGGGGGCGCATGCACGTTAAGAACACACACACACACACACACACACACACACACACACACACACACACAATCTAAAAGTCATTGTTATGAATCGAGGGGGATAAAAAAACACAAACAAAACAAAAACAAAAACACATCAGCCCGCGATTCCCACACAATCAATAACAATGCAATCGCTTCGGCGGACGAGCAAAACATAAGTGAGGAAAGGGTATCCTGAATACAGATGGGAGATTTATGAGGGGTTTAAGACTGAAGGCAGTGGAGTGGCCCGGGGAGGAGAAGGAAGGGGAGGGAGACGGTAAGAATATAAGCCCAAGTTTCAGCGGCTAGCTTAGTACACTGGGAACAGGGTGAGGGCGGGAGGAAGTGGGCGGGGCTAGGAGGAGGCGTTATCTCAAAGGGGGAACGCAGCAGGCAGGGATGAACAATGATTTCATTCAGAGTTGGACAGTGCTTAGGCCAGAGTGTGTGTGTTTGTGTGTGTGTGTGTGTGTGTGTGTGTGAAAAGACACAATCCTTGAAGTTTATTTCGCAGCAGTCAGGGATGAACAATGATTTTATTCAGTCGGACAGTGCCGAGGCCAGACTGTGTGCGTGTTTTTGATGCGTGCGTGCTTGTTTAAAAAGACACAATCCTAAAAGTTATGTCGGCAGCAGTCTGGGAGGAACAAGGATTTCATTCAGCGTTGGACAGTGCTGAGGTCGTGAGTGTGTGCGTGCATTTGTGTCGCATTGGGGTCGGCTTAGCTCAGGAGGTGGAGCGGGTTAGCTTGTAACCGGAAGGTTGCTAGTTTGATCCCTGGCTCCTCTTAGCTCGAGTATCGAAGTGTTCCTGAGCAAGGCACCGTACCCCGACTACTCCTGACGTGCTGGCTGTCGCCTTGCATGGTTGACTCCGCCGTGAAATGTGTTTATGAACCGTTTGTTTTTAGTCACTTCGGACTGAAGCATTTTAAAAATCTGTTTGTCAGAGAGAGAAATCTGTGTCTCTTGCCGTTTTAAAAATCTGTGTCTCTTGACATCACAAGTGGGCGTGTCCACCTAGAAGCACGACGGATAGATGAGCAACATTTGCCACAGTCCACTGGGGTAGGCTGGTAGACTGATCTAGTCAGCGCACGTCTAGGTGGACACGCCCACCTGTGATGTCGGAAGAGGCCGATTTTCAAAAAACGGCTTGAAACGGCTCGACACAATCACACCTGGTGGTATGACATGCCCCCTTTAACGTAACCCGTGCGCTATACCTGTGGAAGGCAGAGAAGAGGCTGCTGGGAGACAGCATCAGCGGGCCCCGGGGCAGGATGGTGCCTTCATCGTTGACCCACTGCAGGTAGCCTCGCGTCATGTCCGCCATGCCGATGGCCCGCGCCGAGCAGTACAGGAACTTGTAGCCGTTCCTTCAGACGTTGCCAGGACGGAGGAGGAAACAAGACACAGACGCACGACCCCCACTGTTAGACGCCATGACGAATCTCTGACTCAAATTTGGTCTGCAAACAAATTGGTCGTTTAAAATTACACGTTTAAAATGACATTACAGCCACACTTGGCAGGTTGACCTTTGACCTAGACCGGATTACAAACGTAATCTTGGAAGATATAAAAAGAGCGGATGCAAGGTCGGCGTCTATCCATCTCTTACTCTGCGACTGAGTGGTACAGCTTGGCGATGCCCTGGTGAGTCCAGTCTTTGCCCAGCTGTGGCAGAATCTGGCCAAAGACGTCAGACCTTGACACACACACACACACACACACACACAAACACACACGCACACACGGTCAGGAGAAGAGGCAGGAGAAGCACTGAAGTGTACATGTGCGTGGGTGTGAAAAAAAAAATAAACCTTCCTGCGCTCTGTCCAAGGGAGACAAGACATCGAGAACCCCTTTTCTTTGAGATAATGAGAGAGAACACACACACACACACACACACACACACACACACACACACACACACACACACACAGGTAACCCTGTCCTGTCTTAACCCCAGCTTAGGGATCCATCTGCTCTGAAATGTAAATGGACTCATTAAAAACCCCAGTGCTCATTGCTCCTCCAATGATGACAACAGCACCCACACACGCACACACACACACACACACAGTGGGCGATATAATAAGCTCCAGTCAATCATCAGCCGTTTGATGTGGGCCACCTATGAGCACAGCCCTGGGAGAGTTACAGGAACCGACACATCGACTTCACAACGTCACAAAACAATAAATGAATAAAACACAATAAAAAAGGAAAAAAGGCTGGCTGGGGTCTTCAGACTAATTGAAAAAAGCGCAGGCATGTGTAAAAATAGAAGTCATCTGCCGACTGCATTAATAAGGGCTAATTCTGGCGGGGGCCATTTACAGAACAGCTTGTGCCGTTTCTATGGGTAACCGCATGGCTATAGATAACACCGGCTCCGGGAAGTGGGGCCGCCTGGGATTTAGACCTTTCACACAGCCCGTCTGTTGATCTGTCTGTCCGTCCAACCCAATACCATCCATCTCCCACCAAACTTTAAACCGCCAGTGTCTTCTTAACATTCGAAAGAAAGTTGTCCTAGTTCCCTGGTTGTCATTGACTACCAGGACCCTTTTTGTCTTTTACTCAAATAAAATACACCAAAAGTGCGTCAGCATCACGATAGCCAAGGAACGGCTCATACACTGTTCCAGATCATAAAAGAGGGTTTGGAAAAGTAAAGAAACTTAATGTTTAGGGGTAGGGCGATTTTCAGATGGAACATTGTTATGTCCACAGTGCCATCTCAAAATACGTCTCTATAAGCTGAATGCAGATAATGATGAGGTGAGGTGTAAAGATTTGAAGGCTCCCTTTCCAACTCTGTGCCCTCAAAAGCTGGTAAGATGAGCTTGATAAAGTAAAGTTATCTCTCAAACTTTATGAATGAGGCATACATGGAGATTATAAGAGAAATCATGAAATACAAGGCTATTGCGGTTCTCAAGCCTGCTGGCTAAGTCCCTCCATCTCTTGGTGAAATTGCTTGTCAAACCTGATAGCCAGTTAAAATGCTGATTTAATAATTCCTTTTACGGGCATAGCCTACTCACCAAGTTATGAATAGCAAGCTCATGAAGGCTCTTTTTTGGGAAAGGTTATCAAAATAATCATTTTCATTACACACACACACTTTATGACGCAATCCAAGCTTTTCAAGTGTTTTAAACCAAAAGAAGAAGAAGAAAACGTATCCTGAAATAACACAGAAGCAAATATTAAAGTCTCAAGGCTTAAGCTGAAGGTAAACAGTCCGCAAATGTGGGTTCTTATTTGTAGAACTACCCAAGACAGAAAAACAATCATACTTTGAATCACTCTTTCTACCCAGAACATAGGGTATATCAAGGGTGTATTTTTTTTGCTGGCTTCGTATAGGATTCTACAGATGTCAATCAAACGATTTAATCAATCATCACGACAAAGTGTACAACATAAAAAAAAAATGATTGCACACAGATTTCATGGATTTGAAAATGAACCCATACAATTTTATAAACATCTATTTTTTTTGGGACGTTTCCACGTTCGGGTTTTGACCCGTGGCGAACGAAGCACCTACTTGGTGATGGTGCCGTCGATGTCGGAGATGATGACCTTGTCGTCCCAGTTCCACAGGTAGATGGTGCCCTCGCAGCGGCAGGTGCCCTGGTACTGCGTGGTGATGCTGAACGTCACGTCGTTGGGCCCTTCCTTCAGCTTCAGGCTGGCCTGGGGGGACACAAACGGGGGGGGGGGGGGGGGAACCCAGGACATCAGAACAGAGACGGGTCAACACAAAAAAAAACGAAAAAACACCCCTGGGGCAAATCAAAGAGACACTTTCTGTAGTCTGAGCTCTTTTTCGTTCTATCCACGGTGCTTTGGAGCCCCCTGCAGTCTGCTGTGGGAATAGACGCGCTGTACGTAGGACTTGGCCAGTAGAGGGCGCTCCGACACATCAATAGCAGGTTAGAAGCAGGGATCTGCGTTTTTTTTACTTTCTCTTTGACACACTTGTCACATGAAATTGGGCAATACCTCTGACTAACTTGTTCAAACAGTCATTATGGAAATAAGCCAATGTTGTTTTCTACTAACGCTCCCGGCATTAAAGGGTCTTCAACAATTAAGGGCTCAGTTTGTTGACAGCACAATGCAGGAATACATCCAGTCATTCTCTGTATTTTGTCTGATTTCCTTGTCTATTCTGGTCTTTCCAGTTCTACGCCAATGTTCCACAGCAGCAGAGACTAACTAATACAAGGTTCCACTAACAGGCCAAAGGGTTGTGGAGAAGGAGAACTAGTTTGGAGTATTTACTTAAAGATGCCATATTTAAATTTGCCTGTAGAGATTGTTGAAATGTATCCAACATCAAGTTATACATAGTGAAGTAAAATGTCATGTAGAGACAAAATAAATTTAATTCCGAAAAACTCCAAAGCCATTTTCTTATACGGTATATCATAAATAATTGTGCAAGTGTATTTAACAAACTAACCGGTCTGATTCTCTAGAGTCAAATGGTCATTGCAATGAGGCTAAATTGCAAAAAAACAGCTTTGTTTTAAACTCCAACCTACCTTGTACAATACTAGAGACCAGCACTGTGCTCATTTTGAAATACTGCCAGAAGTCAGGGGCTGAATATCACACACACACACACACACACACACACACACACACACACACACACACACACACACACACACACACACACACACACACACACACACACACACACACACACAGTGGGGGGGGGGGGGTCCTTACGATCTGGCTGGAGGAGAGGCGTAGGGACTTGCGGTAGGCGTGGGGGCTGGGGTGCACGTGGGCCTCCCCCTGACCCTGCAGCCTCTCTGGGCAGGAGGCCGCGCTCACCTCCTTGGACTCCTCGTCGCTGGACGAGTCCCCGGCTTTGGGCCTGTGGGGGGCACGCCAAATGAGAGGGACACTGCGTCGTCAGGGTGAGCGAGGAAGATGTAGCTCGTTTTTTTTGACATCGTTGCCAAGTTGTGTGTATGAATGCTCCGTTTCTAACACTGCAGCAAAAAGGTTGTTTTAAACATAGCCCACTTAACTAAAACAAATAGACACATGTGAAGATACAGAGCACGTGACGTTTATTTGTTCACCGAAAACAACCCACTATCTTATCAGCTACAGTATACAACCGCAGACTGTATTTTCCAGAGTGCTGTAAAACCGTGTAGGAACACAACAATCATCCTGGCTCCTAAAGCACTTGACTCATTGAGGCGTTTATGGTAAACCCAGAGGTCAGAGTGGGTGAGCCGGTCAGTGAACCCGTCGTGTGACTCACTGCATGGCCAGCTTCTGCTCCTGGGACAGGGAGGGCCGGCCCTCCCCCTCCATCTGGGACTCCTCCTTGGACTCCAGCTTGGCCTCAGACTGCCAGAGAGCGAGGAGACAGGGAATTAATACATATGGATACAGTACCGGATCAAGGACTGCGAAAATACACACAGAAATATATAATGTATAATTCATTCATTCTTTGCTTAAAGTGTATACCTTGGATGCCTGGGGAAATACCTGGATGAAAACCCTGATTATGCTCCTCTTTAGGAACCCTTCCAATATGTGTTGGCTGGTTGTTTGTTTGCTTACTGGATCAACCAGCTCTTATTGACGAATTGGCATAAAGTTTCTCCATGTGTTTCTGTGCTTTCTGATACGTTCCAAAACCAACACCTGCCAACAGCCAATAGCTGAACGATTTTACAATTTGGCAGGTAAAACAATTCAGGGTTGGGATCTAAAGTAAATCCTGGACCCTGGATGCCTGTGACAGCGGGGTACGCCTCTGACGAGGGGCATCCTACCTGCTTGACGGTGCTGTCGGCCCTCTTCCTCCAGAACCACCACCGCCCGGACTTCTTTGGCATCTTCTCCTTCACCCAGGCCTCCTCGGTCGCCTGGGGACACAGGGGACACGCTGCGTTATGCCTGTCAGCGGCCCCTCAAAGGGGGCTCAAAATGGCTAATGTAGAATCACATCACAGAAGAGACAAGGACAGAGGGGCTACTCCTCTTTACCTTTGGCAAATTCTTCTGAAATGCTTGCATGCTTAGGATCAGTGGTGCAGCAAGCGTCCAGTTGTAATATCTAGAAGAACACAAAAATAGTTTTATTTAATGATTGAAATCAAAAAGGCTAACAGCCTCAACTGAAGCAAGTATTTGCGTTTCATCCATAAGCAAAGGGGACATTGTCGGACCTATTGGCGATCTTCACGACCAGGTTAGGGTTGTCGATGATGGCTGGACTCTCCGCAAACTCCTGATACGTGATGATATGCTCCATGAATTTTTCTGGGGGAGAAAAAAAACATTGGGAGGGAAAAGCATTCGTTACACATTAATGGATAATAAGGGCGATAGCGTAACCGTGGAAACAGGGCTAGACATTAACCTTTAGTAGTGATACGGTGTACTTTCAGTGGGTCGCAATAAAGCCTCCTTCTCGAAAAACAAGCAACATAAACAGCCTCAACCAAACAAGGCTGTGTTTCCCAGCAACGCAGCGGTCGGGTCGCTGGGTTTCTTAATTAATATGTTTATTGGAGTTTGATTTAATGTTTGATGAATGGGGCGGCTCAGTGGCTCATCCTGCTGGTGCCTCAACCACGTAGACCGCATAGCGACCGTGGTTTGAATACCACCTATGCTATAGGTTATTTCCTGTCTTCTTCAACCCACTGTGTTGTAATTGTCTGGTCCATGAGGGCACAAAAAGGTCTGTCTAAAACATTTGATATCTTGGATATATGCCAATACCTTTGGATATCTCGGCGTTCTCGCTCAGGCCTCCGCACAGGGACAGGGTGACGTCCGGGAGGTCACCGGCCGAGTCGGAGAGGCACTCGGTGCCGCTGTCGGCGGCGGCGCTGCCCACCGACTGGGGGGACTGGGAGCCCGAGCCCATCTCCGAGTCCATCCAGTGCTTGGTGGCTGCCTCCGCCTCACTGCAACACAACCGTGGACCGTGTTTATATTAACATTGAGGGCATTATGACGCTTTTATCCAAAGCAACTTACAATAAAGCACATTGGTCAGAAGAAAGAGAAACAACAGTATACCGCTGTCTGTACAGTAAAGATATTTAAAGAAACCAGTGCCAAGCCCTCACAATCGCTAGTTTAAGAGATCGCGTTCACGCACACAATAATAATGATTCTAGTAATAATAATTAAGCTAGGGCCTTTCAAGACAACTAATTAATATTGCTAAGGTTGGAAGGAATTAAGGAAGGCTGGAAGGATGGAAGACAAACCTTTTAGGGAAATAGCGTGCAGCCACGTCCGGATCAAGTACGCACAGGTCGTCTAGGTAGATATCTTCAGGGCCCTGGTGCTGGCTCCTCTTAGGGACGCCTTCAGGAGACCAGAGAATCAATAAACTGGGGTAAATAACAACAACAACAACAACAACAACAACCCCTAAAAAGAGCTCAGAAATCGGAGCAGGAAGAACCACAAAGCCTTGCCTTTCTTCTTGGAAGGCGAGTCACACTTTGAGCTCGCATCCCCCGCGTCTCCTGCCATCTGGGCCATGCCCGGGCTGCCCGAGACGTTGATGGGGGTGGACGTGGTCACGCCGGGGGGCAGGGCCTCCGGGGGCTCCGTGGGCGTCAGGGGGGGCTGCACGTCGACCGGGGTGGGGGAGCGCACGACGGGCCCGACGGCGGCGCTCGTGGGGGTGCGCGGCTGGGGCTTGATGATGGCGCAGGCGGGCCGGTCGCCGCCGCCGCCGATGCCACTGGCGATCATCTTGGGGGGCCCCGGCTCCAACTCGCTCTGCATCGCCTCGGAGCTGAGGATGACCCGGAAGTGGGTGCTCTCGGACGGCGTGATGGTCACCGTTTTGGGGAGCTCGTACCGCTCCTTCTTGGGCGCCTGGACGGAGCGAGCAGGAGGTCATTCGAGTCGGCCAAGGTTTGAGATGCTCATTGAGGATTCACTTGCTATTAGAGAGGCTTAGGGGGGGGTTCTTACCCTGGTGGCTTCAGGGAACTCTCCCCAGGTCCACTGCATGTGGGACTCGGCGCGGAGCATGCTCACCGACGACTTCACCAGGAGCTCAGAGTCACTCTTGGGGGAAAAAGCCTGCGACAGCCTGTGGGTGGGGGGGGAGTCAGACAAAGACACGCCATGAAGCATGATGGGTAACACCTGACACGTTTGAGTCGACCAGGGGGAGATCAATTGATTCAATACCCGTCAGCGTTGGACCAGTCACCGTCGGAGAAGGGGTAGCTGTCTAGGTTGTGTCTGGCTGCAGGCAACTTGGGGTCGATGTCCCGCATCGTGGTCATCGATGGCGACCTAACAAAATCGTAAACATACATTAAGTTTGTACGAATATAATAATACCATTAATAGCCCATTCCATGAATCTGCGTATCACTGGTTTCAGGAACAACAGGAGCCAGGCTCAGACACCTACCTGGAGGCGTGGGTCAGAACAGCCGTCTCTTCGTCCGAGCTCAGCTCCATCTCAAAGATCTCCTCAGTCTGACCGCTGGAGGTCGTAGCAGCAGGAGCCGGAGCGGGAACGTTAGCAGCAGCGTTAGCAGCAGCGTTAGCAGCAGCGTTAGCCGAGACGAGGGCCATGGGCGGAGTCAGCTCCTCGCGGCGGGGGTCTCCCTTGTGCTTTTTCCTCCTCCTCTTCTTCTTCTTGGTGGTGCCCGAGGTGCTGGTGGGGTGGTGGGGCTCGGGGGCGTCCTCGGGGTCGGCGGGGTCGTCCTCCAGGTGCTGCTGCTGCGCCGCCGCCCGGCGCTCCACCTCGTTGATCCAGATCAGGTGGCCCTCCGTGGGGATGGGGGACGTGACCAGGTGGGCCGGCACGATCTGCTGATGGGGCCCAGGAGACAGACGTTCTGACTCGCCCTTCTCACTACAACGACTACTACAACTGCTCCTAGCTGTCCACCGCGAATGGTGTAGGCTGCTGCCGGTAAGGTGGAAGAGCTATTATTGGATTGTCATTGGTTAGCAATGACAAACTTCTGTCAGTTATCTGTGAGTGCAGGGCGCGTCGGGGAATATCGTTTCAAGTTGACCGCGCCTGTCTCTCAAGGACCTTGAGAGACAGAAGAAGTCTAAAACCTGAATACCTTGAGTCAAGGTATTGAGGTTTTAGACTTCTTCTGACAATCTGCCGTGATGAAATCAGGGCATCTCCTCCCTGATTTCATCAAGTCAATGGCGGAGAAATGTAGCGAGGAAGGGAACAGGGAGTGTTTTGAGGGTTGAAACTCTTACAGCAGCTTTAATATCTCCATATCGCAATAGATATGACGTCAATAATTAATCATGCAAAACAACATTTGACACCATCAATATCCCCATAATGCAGTGCTTCTGATAGACCACATCATAATGAATCGTCGCCCGAGCCCCGGCCATCATGTACGGCCGGTGAACACACTCACGTTGAGCTGCTCCGTCTCCTGGACGAAGAAGGCCTCGCCGTTGTCCCCCAGCTTCATGTGCAGCTCCACCGGCTCCCCGTTGATTTCAATGTCGATCTGAGACCATCACACAGGAGTTAGACAGCAGCCATGCTCCTTCACGAAACCAGCATCAAGTTATCCAAGAAAGGCTAAGAAAGTACGCTAAGTGAATAATAATCTGAACAAATAAACCACATAAGAAAAGGAAAGCAAAAACAGCCAGTAAGAAGCCAACACAAAAACAATTTCAAAACATATTTTGTGAAACATCCAGGAACCACTCCACATATTATATAAGTGAATGACACCCAGACAGGGCAGCACGCAGACCATGTTCTACAAACAGGGCTGTGTTATTTCCAGGCCACGTAGACTGTGTCTGCCTGTAACACCCCAACCACCGCCCCCCCTCGAGGCCCTACTAAACCCAATTATCGCCGGGCCCACCGGGCTCATGTTTGCTTAAGCACGCCAGTGAACCGGGGCCGGCTCAGGACTGCCAGGAGACAACCCGGGTAGAGCTGCGTCCATTCACAGATACATGACACCGCAGAGGCTGAGGCAAGCAGGTCAGAGTCTGGTGGCGAGAGACGTCGAGAGAGAGAGAGTGAAGAAGAGCCAATTAGCCTCTGGAGCTCTCTGAGCAGGCCATTAGGAGGAGTCCCTTCAGAAGCAGGCCTCAGCCGCCGGTGGCTCTGGGGTAGTTGTGAGTGTGCCAGGTGGGAGGATTATTCATGCCCCGTCAGGTGCAGGATCGCTCTTCGTCGAGTGTGGTTTCCCACGGGGCCCCAGAGGAGTGACTTCATGATTACCATCGGGGCGGCCCGTCTTCATTTGTGTGTGCCGGGGCGATGACTTGGAATTTCAATGCATGCGGATAATGGCAGAGAATGAATGACCCAGCGCTGGCTCTGGCCCATTGGCCCCCTGAACTCCTCCTCAACCCTTGACAGGGCAGATTCACACTCACAGTTTCAGGCTGGTTCCCAGATCTGCCAGGCACGATGTGTGGATAAGAATCACAGTGGAGGGGTTTCTGCCTAATCATTATAACGAGCAGCGAGAATCATGCAGCCCTTCTTCCTTGTTCTTCGCCACGGAACTAATCCAAACTATTGTTCGAATAAAAATGTTAAATACGCAATAGGCCGATGATAGGATTTGAACTCTCTGCCATATCAATATTGCAATGTGGGTTTGAATATATTCCCCGGGACAAAAAGATTATCTTTTCCTTTATTATAGCGCCGAAAGGCGTTTCATGCCTTCTGGGTTTAACAGAAGGGATGCCGGACTGCACACAGTTTGAGGACTGAGAGGTCAACTCCGCTGAACAACATGAATGCCTGGGAATCTGTAAACCAGTCGTTCAACTGGGAACATTAATGGCATCGCCCGGGGCAGGACACAAGTCCAAAAAGACTGGAAAGGCTCAGTAAACCTTCGAAAAAAAAGGTGTGGATAATTAGGGTTAATCTCAAACCCATGTTCCCCCACAGACCTTCCCAGACAACACCACCTCACGTTCACCCGAGCAGCCATAGGCAGGTGAGTCATGGAGATTTGCAATGCAAAACTGCTCCCTTTCGTCTTCCCAGGCCCACCTCATTCTGAACGTGCACGAACGCGTTGCCATAGGAACCACCTCATTCATTCCTCTGACCCCCCCCCCCCCCCTCCCTCCCTCCCTCCCTCTATCTATCAGCATTCTGGGAAACCGATAGAGCAGTGACCAGCCCCACACATCTGAAAGCACCCTGCTGACTTGTGTCTCCGTTCCATCTGATGCTTTACGGAGAGAGGAGGAATGTGTCCACATGTCAATGGATAAATAGTTATACATGTGCATATTTACTATGGTGTGTTCTGACACACGTTTTCGAGGTGTTATCGGGCGAACCGTGACGTTATTTACACAGTTCAATCATCACTATCAGTGACGGATTGAGCACTTTGTTTAAACAAACATAATGTATAGGTCAACAGTAAGACGCCCCAATTACTAGCCATTCATTCATCTCCAAAATAAGACAAAATAAAGCGTTACCATGGCCAAGAATCTCAACACAATTTATTTTTAGAGCTCTTGGAAATTGCTTCAAATGGCCTCCTTGTTGACCATAATGAATGTCCCTCAACCTGCAGGCTGGTATGAAGAATTCCAACCACTCTAGATGCCACGTTTTCCTACTGAGCGCTCTTTTCATGGCTAGTGTCTGTCGTACCTCAGCTGTCTAAACTATTGTCTTCAATCTGTAGCCTTCTAACGAAACGAGTTCAAACATTTAGTCTGGAATGGCTACAGGCTGCAAAACTGAACAGATAGGTATTTAAAATATGCACGCACAAACACTAAAGCACTCTTCTAATATTTTCTTTACAGAGCCACTGCATCATTCAACCTTATCGCTAATCAAATGGTGTTTTCATTGAAAACCACTTCCCTGTTGATTTATAGCTTGAGTAACACCCTGGCCGGCCTCAAAGCCGGTTTGTCCTAACCAGGTTTGGGATGGGTACCGCATGTGGTCCAATGTCGGATGACCATTCTGGCTCAAGTCAGAAGCCATTCGGACGCAAACGAGCCAAGCACGAAGCACTGTGGCTGTAGACCCCTGCAATGTACCCTTTATACATGCATCCGCTTTTTATTCCCCTTATTCATTGGCTTCGTTCAAATTGGCATCAACTGTAGCTTGTCTCTGTGGGCTTCCTTCAAGCATTTATAAGTAATAAGAAAAATGCTTTATTCATAACTGAACGCGTGGACTCATTCACGAACGCCCTCAGTACCCTGAGACATGGAGCAGAGAAAGGGATTCAGAGAGATGCTTTTTATAGCCCACTAGAACACTGCAAACAGTGCCAGGGCTGGACCAGCATGTTGTGGTGCTGACCAGGGATAAGTTGGAGAGCAGGGGGCTGATAACTGACTGCTGTTTACAGATAAACACAAAGTCACATTGCTGCGTGCACAATTTTGGCTGGCATCTGTTGTTTGACGTCAAAGACTGTGTGTGCGCACTGCGCACGCGTCCGTGCATCTGTGCATGTGCGTGTCTGTTTGCATTGCGTTATTTGACATGAGCTCAGTGTAGCAGTCTCTAGCATTGTACAAGCAGAGTTGAAGTCTAAACGACGATGACCATCGCAGTTCAGCCTCACTGCAATGACAATCTGACTGACTCATGGCAAACAAACCAGTATGTATTTACCGTGTTTGCTTATGAAACGTAGTAGGGATGCACCGATACAGTACTCACTGGTCATGTACTCGTAAAGCTTGTCCTATACAACCATCCAATAGCTTGAGGTTTGAAGAGAAAACGATGCATGGTCATGGGTGAACCCAAAAGTTTTTTTGTAACCTGGAAATTTGTCCTACATGAATGTCAACAACGTATTCTATGCCATTTCATCACTGTTACTGAAATAAGTCCCCAATTTAGTGAAAAACGTGCATTGGTGGTGCGGTTTGTGTGGAGCTCTGTCTGGGTAGCAATCGAATGCGACGTCCCGAGAGAAAGTTGTCCTTTTGGGAAACATATTGTATACCACTATGGTGAGTGTGGATGGTGAAGCTCCTTCTGAGCCCTGATTTATTTAATACCCGTTATTGTGTTTGTGGTGCACTAATATATACAACAGTTATTGTATATATAATAAGCGTATGAGCTTATTTAAGCTCATACGAAACAACGGTAATAAAAAAGTATCTTAAAGTTGCAGTAACCATGGCAATAACCTGGCCCCCTCTTTCAGAGAACTCTCAGGGTTTGCATTGCCGCTGAAACAGTGGGTTCACTAGCTCTCAAAACTGTAATGGTATTATCAAGTACTCATATCGGTACTTGGCATCTGCAACGTACCCAAATGTAAGTACTTGCACTTGTACTTTATTTAGTACATAACTAAATGTGTTTGGAGGGTCTCTGAGGCCTTTTGAAAACAGAGTGAGATAGTGTGTGTGTGTGTGTGTGTGTGTGTGTGTGTGTGTGTGTGTGTGTGTGTGTGTGTGTGTGTGTGTGTGTGTGTGTGTGTGTGTGTGTGTGTGTGTCACATCCCACGGTCTCCTTCGAACTCACCACTTTCTCTTTGGAGCGCATCACCCCCAGCTTGCCGAAGCGCACGTGGAAGGGGGAGCACTGGTAGGTGCCGTCGCGCTGCCGCACCACCACCACGTCGATGCAGCCCGACAGAGTGGCCTGGTTGATGCCCTTGTACAGCTCCTTGACCGTGACCAGCACCTGGCCCGCCAGCTGGCCCACGTAGTTCATGGTGTTGGTCTGCACACAGCACAGATGGAGAGAGGGGAGGAGGGTCAAGGGGAGACACAGGCCGAGGGTCAAGGTTCAAAGGTGAGCCAGGGCACTAAAAACAAAAGACGTTGAAGGAACAGCTTGGTTTTTTTTTCACTGCAAAACAGTTTGTGGAAATAATTTACCCTTTCTGATTTTGTTCATTCAATTTACTCCCTTTTTTTTTTTCTTTTTTTTTCTTCCCCGGAAGATACCATTGTTTGTAAAGATAACAATATTTGACTGTATCATCTATGGTTATTCTCTTGGCGTCTTCAGTGTTCCTGTTCCTGATGACGTGCACTCTAGGCAGCTGGTCACCCTTACAACGTGGTGTCAGCACAAAAGAGCAGCTGTTGGAGGACGGCAAAGACAACGCAACAAGTCTCCAGTGCCACAGGCCGCACATCACGTTCGGGGTTAGTCAGCAAACAACAACAGAATAATGCAGGAAGCTGCAATTCTCTAATCTACTCTGGCAAATGTATCTATACTATAACCCGAAAACATGTAGTCCCAAACAAATGTCTGTCTCGTTTGCAATGTAGCAGGAAACAAGGGGGGGTGGGGGGGGGGGGGGGGAAACCCCATTCATAAACAATGCATTGTCCATCCAGTCAAAGAGTCTAGAATAATCCTACATAAATGTAGCAACACACCATGACATCACTTTAGCTTCATGGGCGCATGAAACATGAAAGTAACACTGCCAAGTTAGAAAAGCAACTAATGTTTGTGGGTTGATTGAGGGCCACGGTCTAGTTTTTTTTGCCTTGCAAACATAGAATCACCCACTGAACCCTGCTGGGTTTATGTAACTGAAAGGCTTGATTCTCTGAATGTGGGTTCCAGATCTATTCTAGATAATGTGTTTGGCCTAATACAAGCAGCATTCACATTTCACAGCACGCATTCAATTGCGTAATGAAAACGAAAAATGTTCACCAAAAATCTAAAACCCACACCCTCTGAGACAGGGAAAAGGGATCTTGTGTGGGAGTGTCCCGGGAGAGCAAAGCCTATACAACACGGAGCATCTGTCAGCAAATGGCAGCCCTTCATGTTAAGGAGCTCCGACGTGGACATAGCTAGACACTGGAAAAACAGCTTCACAAAAGGAAATGCCTCCGACACAGTCTTCAAGTAAACACCACTGAGTACAGTGGTTTTTTTTCCCCCTCCACAACATACCGCCCCAATCTAAACACCACGGTAGACTTAAGTCGAGCACAACTCGGAGGATGAAGGGGAAAGCCTATAATGCCGGAGTTTTTTTTCTCTCCGATTGCTATGTTCAAACAGACCAATGGGAACGAGACCTCCATGTCCGGGGAAAAACGAGGGGAGAAAATGTGGCACCAGTATCACCTAAATTGGCCCCAAGAGTTAGGGATTCAAACCAGCCCCGTTAGTGACTGGACTGGGGCCACTGAACTCCATGGCATCGGAATAATATCGGGTTGTAATCGGTCGAGTCATGGAATACTGATACCCTAATCAACATTCCAGAGTGATAGTAGATGAAAGACCAAAGGGTTTCCCTTTCACTCGTATTTCATTCATCGCTACTTGAAACATGTAATCATTTTTTAGGACACAGATACACCTAGATTTGTGTGTGCCTTGATTTATGACAGTTCATATATGGAACATTTAAGTCGTGGCACTGCTGTTATGAAAGACAGGCAATAAGTGAGCAACATACTTTAATACACTAAAAAGCTGCAGGGAAAAACAAGGCTTTACAGGCATTGTACGACTACAACCCCACTAATCCAAGATCCAAATCCCATATGCTATTCAGGAACCCAAGCATCACGTCCATCTGGAGAGCAACCACTTGAGCCAGAAAACCGCCTTAAAAAGTGTCCTCGCTCACGTGGATCAATAGTGATTAAATCCTTTAGAAAAAACCCTAATCAATTAGGGACAACTGCCCGCGGCCACACTGACCCTCTGGCCTCAAAGGAGCCGACACAGGCAACAAAAACCTGTTGATTCCAGACTCACCCAGAACCAGGTGGCCCTCAGAGAGGAGGACCCATCAGACACACTGGTGCCAGTGTGCCCCCCCACCGAGAGCTCAAAGTCGCCCCAGTGCGGGAGCCTCTTCCTCAGCACCGTCACTGCCAGCGTGGCGGCGTTGGCGGACGGTGAGGTCACCTCTACCTGGCCCGGCTTAGGATACTCCATCGGCGGAGCCGCGTGGTTCTCCCATGGAGAGGACGCCGATAATGAGGCCATACTCTTATCATCGACACTGTTTGAAAATTAACCCTCCTGATTGTAAACACTGGGGCGACCATGTTGCTGCTGGAGCAGCTGGGGTTATTGTGTAACATTATTGTTTTAGAGTCTTTTTCCCACCCACTGGTCCACTGCAGGGGTGGATGTCATGTGATGGGACTGCCACTCAGTGACCCCCGACCAATCAGCAGAAAAAGACAAGGCTTCCACCAATTGGGTTTCGTCTTTTGACTTTCTTGGTAAAAGGCTGATAAGATGGCGAGAAGATTCCTGTGGCGTGCCACTGCACCAGGTTTTTCTGGCTGATAAGGCCAGTCATCCGCAAGTGGTCACGTGTGTACTGAACTCTGTTGACTCGTTCCTGTGGATGATTCATTACGATGGATGTCATCTGCCACAGAGCCAACAAACAACAACCTCCAGACTGGCTAAAGACTTTGACTTGTTCATTGTTATTCTCATACTTTTCTGCGGAGCTCTCAAGTCCCATCAGCCACACATGTGATCATAGTTAAGAACTAAGTATTCAACGTTCTTAACAACGACTGAAAAATGGATATCTGAACATTATGCCGATAGCATTTAGGCATGAGGTTCACAGCAAGTGATTCAATTGGAAATGTGGCTCAAAGCTTCACAGGTCTTATTTAGATCTGAGATAAACGCCATGGATCAACAATGCACACTATTGGCTTTCTATAAGTGGCCATATCTCAAAATCAGCAAGCACACGCACAGCGTCGAACCCGGTTGAACATGTTTATTCCAATAGGAAACATGGCCAGTAGCTGAAAGGCATGTCTGAAACAAGAACATATAGTTAACTGCCTACTATGTTCCCTTCTTGGCCATTTAAGCATACTTACTTGCCTAAAGCAATGAGTGAACTATAATCCTGTTACTTTGAACGATATGCCAAAAACACCAGGCTCTGTGTCAACATGGACAGATTCAATTAGGAGAAATGGAAAACAATTCGTATACAACTGCTAAGGTCATAATAACTTATTTGAAAATGTAGAGAATATTTTGGCCAAAACATAAAACTATTCTATTTCTTAAAAGAAAGTAATGTGGCTTTCACATTTAATATTCGTAGATGACGCCAAGAATATGGATTCATTCAAAAATATTTTGTTCTGACAATTCCATTACATCAAATCTACACACCATTATATAATAACTATAAAACACATACAAGAGCGAAATTATAAAGCCATTATTTACAATAATTTGAGCTTTTGTTGACCTCAATATTGCCAGTTACATTAACTCGTCATATAACAACAACATAAAGTTGGTGAAGTGCATTACAGAGTTTTTAATTAATGGCCAATGAAAACAACTGTCAAATAAATAAAACATAAATTAGGCTCAAATGGCAGTATTGATCAACAAGAGGCAGTCAATTGAGAAACAGAATCCATTACTTTACAAAGCTGAGCTTTTGTTAGAAAGTGTGCAGAAGCACTAAATATTTGCACAACTCCGGAGTCACTTCTGTACACCAAAATAAAGAAACCGAAAACCACTGAAGGAAAGAGAAGATCAACATATATAACATATGTGATTGTTTTGAAAGATGAAAGTAGAGTAGAGCCAAAGATGAAGGGTTCTGGGCCAAGAATCCTTGTAACTTTTTTAATGCGCTGAGATACATGTCACTTTACTTAAGGTTAGGGTGGCTCAAACGTGTTATGACAGGTTACAATCACGCTGAACAGGTGAGGTCGGTGACAACATAACGGTTATCAAAAGGACGTTGCCTCAGGAACAATATAAACATGTCAAGAAAAATGTAATAAACTACGGAATATTTAAGGGGCATTCTTCCCATAATGAAAGAATGCAGGTAGACTGCAAATCACCTGGACAATCGATTATTGACAATGCATACTGACACATACAAACCCACAGACACACAGACGGACAACACACACACATTGTGTGTGGACAGACCAGAGGACTATCTATAAAGTACGAGGGTAATACGAGCCTCGGTCCACCAAGTGACTTCTGTTCAGCGTTCGAATTGGGTCGACGACTATGAATGGACCCGGCTAACACACATAGCCTATTTTCCTTACCAGTCGAATAACACCCGTTACCATGAGCCAATGTATACCACAGCTTCTAGTACGTAGATGGACCTATTGAAGTCCACTAATAACAACAGAACTGCTTCAGACTGTGAGGAAATACCCCACGTTAACGGCTTTATAGTCCGCCAAGCCCCGTAGCAGGATGGCTTAATCATCACAAGGCATGCTAGCCAGCCCTGGCTGCTAGCTCAAGCTAACGTCATTACTACCGAGTCTAGGACCAAGATAAGCACAAACAGCATCGCTCGGCGTAATGTTGTATCACCTTACCTGTCGACGTTCGAGATATATCGAAGATTAATTCGAGATGTGTGACTCTTCAGTCTGTCCCCATGATTTTGAAACCTCCCGACGTGTCCTGCCCCTGGACCATAAAATGACTGGTGTGGCGGCTGGATGCGCTGGTGGTGGTGGTGGTAGAGTGGCACAGGGAGCCCCGCAGTGGCTTCACACCACTGTATTGTTCAACTTTACTTTATCCGTATCAAGGGCGGTGTGCTGCGTGCAGATTATGCATACCTCACGACAACACACTTAATTGCAATTATTTTTGGTATTAAATATGGACATATTTGTTGTACAGTCAGAGATTGTATGTACATATCGAGCCAGGTCAACTTTCTTTATTGGAGAATACATTTATTTTCGGTCTCAAGCCATTCTGGAGGGCAGTCATTATTTGAAAGTTTTTTAATTTATTTCCAAGTACATGTCGATCTCTACAGTGTGTACACACGATCAGAAGTATGCAACATATGCCCAGACAGATTAGTGTTCACATGTCCACATTGCACGACCTTTTCTTCCTGTTCTCTTTCGACTCCTCCTGACGAATGACTTGAGACCTAGGCTTACATACATGACGTCACTTAAACACAGAGTGACAAAATAGCGCACTAATAATACAGAAAATGGGTTCCATTCATGGTTTACAATGATTATTATCATGCATTTATTTTTGTCTGGGTGAGTTTTATATTTGCAAAGCAATAACCAAAAAAACACTAAATACATCAACACCATAACCTCAGCGGTGCCTTGGTGTGAGAGAGCATAGACTTTAACAATTTAGGAAGTTATTCAAAAATATGTTTTGATTATTAGGTGTTTTTCCTTTTGCTAAACAGTGATGTCTACCGATTGGCTTTTTTGTACTATCTGAAGACCAAAAGCAACAAAAAACAGAAAAGACATGTTAAGCAACATAGATATTCCCCTATTACATAATCTGAGCTTCATTCTGTGAAGAGCAACACTCCCTCAGGGCTTTCTAGGTTGTTGTTTTTAGCCCTGTGCAGGAAAAAGGCAGAGGGAAGCGTTGTAACTTTTTCCCTGTCATCTTTTATTCAGACTGCTTCAGCTGTACTTATTTTGCACTGGGGTGAACGACTTTCAGAGATAGCCCTATCCCACTCACTCTCTCTCTCTCTCTCTCTCTCTCTCTCTCTCTCTCTCTCTCTCTCTCTCTCTCTCTCTCACTCCCCTCCCACTCCTAACATAAGAACCCCATCATCACTTCACTCCTTCTTGTCCTCGTCCTCGGGGGTGTACACGCTGACGGTGAAATCGCCGTTCTCCGTGCCGTACTTGTTGCTGACCCGCAGGGCGTATTTGCCTGAGTCGGCGGTGGTCACCCCGGCGATGGTGATGCTGGCGTACTTCCCGTTCTCGAACTTGAGCGTGTAGCGGTCATCCGTCACCAGTTCCTTGTCGTTCTTCAGCCAGCAGACCGTGGGGGCCGGGTCGCCCCACACGTTGCCAGTCAGGTTCAGGGACTAGTGGGGGGGGGAGCGAGTTAGTGTTTTGGTTTCTTGGTATTTTTTTGGATGTGTTTGTGTGTGTGTGTGTGTTTGTATGTGTGTGTGTGTGTGTGTGTGTGTGTGTGTGTGTGTGTGTGTGTGTGTGTGTGTGTGTGTGTGTGTGTGTGTGTGTGTGTGTGTGTGTGTTTGTTGGTGTGTATGCATGTGTGTGTGTGTGTGTGAGTGTGTGTGTGTGTGTGTGTGGGGGGGGATTTTTGGTGTGTGTGTTTGTTGGTGTGTGTGTGTCTGTGTGTATGTGTGTTGGTTTGTGCGTATGGGATACACAGAAAAACGCTGCTCATGATACAGAGAAAATGAATGGGGGAAATAGGCCTACATAAATATATATGCAAGACAGTGGAAGAGAGAGATAATAGAAAAAGGGTGCAAGTGAAACCCAGAGATAGAGAGATAGAGCTAAAGAGGGAGAGAGAGAAACATGTTGTGCAAGAACAAGCAGAGGTAATCTCCTGAATAGCTAATCTATTCACCTTGCCCTGCTGGATCGCAACCACATCTGGCAGGCCTCCAACGACACGAGCGCGGTCTGGAAAGGAAGTGAGATAACACTGTCTGAATAGCAACACGGCAATCCATTTGACAGTCACAGTGTCAAATGGGATGTAAGTTGGGATGTAAGTAAAGGATTTTTTCCGAATGAACAAACGTAAAATATAAGAATAAATAAACATGTTTACTCTACAGCAGGGGTACTCAAGTAGAAATGATGAGGGGCCACAAAAAAAATTTTCAGTGACTCAAGGGGCCGGTCGGTATGCGTGTGACTGAGGCCGATATATGCTCTGTTTTAGACGTAACACGTAAGCACGTAAGATACATAAACCCCCCTTGCGCGGTAAAATATCCCCCCTTACGTGCTTAAGTGCGTCGGCCAAAATTCCTGACCATGCGACTAAAACACTACGGCCCTACGCAGCTCGCAAAGACTGTGATTGGCCAGCTAACCACATCCTTTCAGGAGTCTCACATTTCCGGTTTTACAGCATAATAGCACCATTTTTAAAAGGCTGTGACAGAAGCGAATGAAGAATTTTGAAGAAGGAGAAGAAGAAAACACAAGAACGAATTATGATAATTATAAATATAAACAAGCCAGCGATTTCCACTTCCACACCCACAGATTCGTTCGTTGCTCCCCCTACTGTTCTGGCGGAGAATCCCCTTGCAACACGCGCAATCCTTAAGGAACCTTAAAGGAACCGTAAATCAAAACTTGTCTAAAACAAGTCCCTTGTGTAAATTACGTGCTTACGTCTCTGCGTCTAAAACGACCCTAAATCGGCCTTGACTGCTGCTGAGATGGACTGTCTGCCTCAAGTTTGGGAGGGCTGGAGCGGTCTGTGGGCTGGAGTGCTATCTGTTTATCGTTGCAACCCCCAGCCTCGTATTGAGATCGCGGCGCGCGGTTTCAAAATAAGAGCGCCCAGCACGATTTTTTTTTTTTTTTTTTTTTTTATAATTAAAAAAACTTTTCAAAACAGCTCGAGGGCCATTAATAGACACCCCGCGGGCCACAAAAGGCCCGCGGGCCGCTACTTGAGTATGACTGCTCTACAGCATATATTCAATAAAGAAGAAACTCTCAAATATTTCTCTAGGAAGAAAGTAAAGTCTGTGCAAATTTCTAATTTCAGACTGGACTGTCTTTATGGCCAGATAGAATAGATATTAAAACCACAATGGACCTCCAGTTCAAACCTAGCCTTGTCGGTATCAGGGGAAATGCTGACATTATTTTAGACTGGGAAACATTATTTTAGACATGGAGATCTCTTGGGACAAACTGTGGCATAAATACCCACTTACTTCTTTCTGCAATCGCAGCCGCCCTGAGGAAGGAAGGAGACATTGTCAGGAGTATCTCAAAAAGGTATCAAAGCCATGGCGTTGAAAACATATTTTCCGCTCTGCCGAACAATGACTGGAAATGCACCATCGGATGTCGGATGTCTCCGGAAGCCTCCCAAAAGGGTATTTTAAGTTTTGATTTTCCCGTTGCAATTTGTAAGTAATTGCATTAACGTTTTCAATTAGGTGACAGACAAGTATGCAACAGTCGGTACATTCCAACTAAATTCATCACTTACTTCAGCCTCTGGAATTCTTCAAATGCCTCTTGCCATGCTGCACAGACAAGCAGAACAACATCAGGTTCCCTTTGCATGAAAGGTTTGAGCACACACTAAGTGGGGCCTACAACCAGCACATTGTTATCTAACGACTCCATGTCCCACATAACAACCAAATAAATGACATTTTCTATCTTCACAATTAAACGAACGACGTTTCAAATGGCATGCCGAGAAATTGAAGGATCCCGCTCACCTTGGCCAGACAGGTCGAAGACCCTCTTGAGTCCATCCTTGCCGTCGAAGATGTCTATGGTGTACTTGCCCTTGTCCTTCTCTGTGGGCTCGTTGATCTTAAGCCAAAGCTGCTCCCCTGTGACTCCACACTCTTGCCTGGTAGAGCTGGTTATCTTGCTCTCTCTGAGGTCAAACAGAAATATATTCATTAGTATAAATTTGCTCAAACAATCTTAAAAAAAAAACAATGGCGTAAAAATAAAGTATTTCATAAAAAGCAATCTTTGGCCATGAACGCATTGATTGTATCAAAAACAAGGAAAAAAAAAAAAACATAAATCAACGGTTATTTCCTATTTATTAAAAGTTTTAAATCAAAGCTTCTAGCAGTGAATTGTTGGATGAAGGACGTTTAGCAGCATAGACGGATGCTGCAGATATTGATCTAGCATGCCTGCAGGTAGACTGCAGACTTAGGGGATCAAACCTAGATTCTTAAGACTATCCTCCTTCCGGACATTTAACTGATAATAGGCTGATTCTAATCCTGGCTTAAAGACAGGGTAGGCACTTTATTTTAAAATATTTTTCTGTAATATCTGTTGAAAATTTCTGTCCACTCAGTTCATTTAGCCTGAGTGGATCATTGAATGGTCTATCTGTAGGCCTACCTACCGACCTGGATACCTGCAGCACTCTGCCCGTTTCCTCTATGTTCATGACCTGAGGGCTAGGCAGAGCTATTGCAAAAAATTGCAAGCTAATCACGTGCCTTGGGTGAGTATCTTTGGAGGGGGGCCTGAGGTAAGGGGTGGGATGTTTTAAATTCAATACTTTCATAATCTAGCTTACTCTAGCTTGGTTGATTCAAATTGCCTTCCCTAGCTTTAAGCAGAAGCCTCTGAAGTTTTTAAATAGGAGAATCTGGTAGTGGAATATGCATGGGTGTTACTTTAAATACAGAACATAGCGATGGTGTTGAAGGTGGGTAATTATGACGCACTTTTGGAGCCAGCCGACACGCAGCTCATGGGTGTAATAGATGACGCTGGAGGACAGCACGATTCCGTGCTCAGTGCTGATGACCGAGATGCCGGTGGAGGAGTTGGCTGCAATGAAAAGAGAACGATTATAGTACCGTAATGTCTTGTGAAACGAGTCTCGAAGGTAATCTAACCGTCCATGTGGGAATGGTGACCCCATATATGGTGGCATAATACATTGACGCAACAAGGATCGTGTTCAAACGGATGACTCACCGATAACCCTAAAGACTTCATTCATAACAGCCTGGTAGCCTGGAGAAAAGAAAAAACGTGTTATGATTTTCTTTCATATTGTGCAGACCCTCTCATTACAGAAGCTTCTGATCCTTCGTCTGTTACCTGCGTCGGTCAAATCGAATGTACTCGTGTCTTTGCCTCTCTCGTCCCTCAACTTGACCTCGTAAACGCCGGAATCACTCTTGGAAATCTAAGGGCGACACGGTGGGATTGAGACCTCTTCCCAGGGGATCGTGAACCACCATCGGATGCCCTTTCTCTCTGTATGGAACGGTCATTTCCATACAGATATAGGAATTCAAATTCTCACGAAATTTAAAAAATCGGGGAATGCAGTTGATGTATAATAATGGTGCGGGACAGAAAGGGAAACGAAGGACAAGCGGGATAGAGAAATTGATAAGTAGGAATAAACTCCTCAGAGGAAAGCTCTTCTCCTGCTCAGGATGCATTTAAAGGAGAGAAACGTTATGAAAAAAGAAATACTAAACATGTACAAATAAACATGGGAAATCTGGAAGAGGGGCGAGGCGATGCAAGCAGACACACAAGCAGGTTTTATAGGCGACAACTTATGGCAGCAATGTGTATGTTTCCAGACTTTGGGTCTCGGGGAGGCTGGGGTGAGGTCCGCGGCCTGCCTCTTTGGTTTCTCTTGCTCCTCTTCTGCTTGCTCTATGCCTGGCTTAGTAACGCACTGTGGAAATTAGACAGATAAGCCGGGGGTTAATAGCCAGGGCGGGTTTCACAGGAGGGCGAGGTTCAGGAAGGGCCATCCCTCCTGAGCTCATGCAGTTATCACTCTGACCCTCTCTCTCTTTTTGGTCAATCATGGTTTGTTTACGCATTGTTTTTAGATCCAATCAGACATATGACCACCTTTGATTAGGAGTCAACTGCTTCTTACATGAGGTTGTTAGGAGCAATTCTGAGCCTCAAATCTTCATATTGACGTTGATTCTAAGGAGTTGACCAGCAGTCCAAGCTACGGCAAGTCTAGTAGTTAGAATAGGCTAACTACTGATAACTACATTAATTAAATACAGGGATAACAATATACGTAGGGTACATGGACATCAACTCCAGTACAATTTCTCGTCAATATGTCCTGGTGCGTGATTGAAGAAAATTACATATAGAATAGTGAATATTGCTTTTGAATAACACAGAATTCAAACGGCACTGCGTTCTTACTCTGCATGCTGACTGACAGTAGATAGCTCCGTAGATGGCAGAATGCCCAAATCCTTTTTATTACCAAACTATCCTCAGTTATGAGTCTATGTCAGAGAGGGAGAGCATGGCAGCGTTGAAGCATGTTACGTGACAATGGATCTTTAATGGAAGCAAAGCAGCATTTTGAGAGGAAAAGCTTCCAGTGGTCGACTATTTGGGGCTCAAAGTTTCCTGCGGACACGATGAAACCAAGCTATGATAAAAATGATAAAAAATGTACAAGACGTCTCTCCGATGGCCTGACCTTTCCGATGTTAAAGGTCAACAGCCCGTCCTCCATCCCGATTTTCTTGGAGTCCTCGTCGTCCGCGTGAATGTTCACCTTGTCCTTGTACCACTCGATCTCAGTCTCGGGTTTGATGTTTCCAATCTGCGGGCAGGAGCATCATTACTGTATCCATGCACACACGATGACACGTCACCCTGATGCGGCCACTCAAGGCCCTTGGTCACAGGAACAGTGCTTCAAAGAGCAATGTGTGGGATTTTGTGGCATCTAGTGGTGAGATTTTAACCGACTGAACCACCCCTACCCAGAGGCGCTGCATCCCATTAGGCATACCAGGCAATTGCCTGGGGCCCCGCAATTGCTTGGGGCCCTGGGCCACTACTAGGGGGCCCCCTAGAGACAGCCAAAAAAAAATAAAAAAATAAAAAATCGCTCCATACCCCCCCCCCCCCCCCCCTCAACAATCCTCTGCCTAGGGCCCCCACACTCCCTAGAATCGCCCCTGCCCCTACCCCCCTCTTTCCAACGAAGGAGCTATGGCAGCCTGTAGTGGCCTCTACTAGCACCTCAAACTCATGTCATTGTCTTCAACGCCATCGGGTAGCCAAGGTTCGAGTGATGTGGTTCCTTGATATTTTAATTTTTATTTGTATTTTTCTGTCTGTAAAACTAAAGGTTATTGCTTACAAGCTAAAGTTCTTTGCGGTGGTTAACAAAGTTTTCTGCAGATACGAAAAAAACCAAGCTATAATAATAATTGTAAAAAAAATTACAAGACATCTCTGCGGTGGTTAACAACAAGGATCCTTATTTTTATGGGATTTATACCCTCATAAGGACGTCCTTATAAATATTATATGAAATGTATGCCAGGTTCAATCCCCTAGATGCCACTGAATTCGACCCTCTGCACCTTTAATGAGGGGCACAGCGCTGCTGTCCTCACCTGGCATTTAAGCAGCACATTACATTCCTCGGTGACGGTGAAACCGAGGTACTCCACAAAGTGGGGACCTGTTGGCAGGGAGGGAGATGTGAGCAGACGTTGAAATGGGAATAGGAACCCTGTCTGCGCTTGGATGTGTCTTTTCCAGTGGAAGGGCCTTACCTTGTTTCCTGACCCATTCAGCCCTCTCAAATTCAGACTTCTTCTGGAGCTCTCTGAACTCTGGAATATGCCAAGAATATATAAAACACATGTTATTTTAATACATGCACTCAAGGCAGGCGCACTGAGCTTCAAATGTGGTTAATCAGTAGCCTGCTTACCCTCCTAGCATGCATTTATTTAAAGGTGGGAAGAAACAACCGATATGCATTTGACATGCCACATAAAACACAGACAGAACATAAATAATATCTACTTCCTAGAATAATAATAGGTATCAACAGATGCACTGTGAATACCTAATAAATACAACCACACACAGAAGGGGTTCCAGTTGGTTTCAAAATCTAGACCATCTTGCTGCTACCCACTGTAATACACAAATGGAAGTATTCCTACAATGCCTTTCCCTCCTTCATCCAACAGATAATACTTATAAGAGAAAAGGGTTGGCCTATGCTGCCCCCGTGTGGCCATCCACTGTAGGTAAAACACTGAAGGCCTCCACTCCATAGCCGTAGGTCACCTATCAGGGACACACACATAACATATGATCCAGAATACATTGAGTCCAGATCCTCCTACCGTCTCCGATGAGCACCAGGCTGGTGGTTCCCTTGGCCTTGCCGTCCACCAGGTTAAAGGTGAACGTTCCCTCGTCTGTGACCTCCAGGGAGTCCATGAACATCTCAATGATGCCGGTCTTCTGGTCGAAGTTCATTGAGTATTTCTGGAAACCAAACAAATGCATATATTACGTATAGCCCTTAAATCGAGCGCATATTTCAACACAAAAGTCAATAACGTATGAGATATATTCCAATTATACATCATTATTTCGTTTTTAATCTATTTATAGTATCGATGTTAAGTCCTATAGTTGAGCCGAGCCCTTCTGTTAAACATTACAAAACGAGGGTGCCCTTTCAGAAGACAGCATTGTGTCTTGGTGTCAGGTGGAGGATACACTGAAGGCTTTCTTTACCTGTCCTGCCGTGACGGCCGCGTTGTTAAACACGTACTCCACCTTGCAAGCGGCGGTGCATTTCTCCACCTGGGTCCAGAAGCGCACGCGGCCCTTCTCCAGCAGGTCCATGGACATCTCCTTCTTGAAGGGAATAACTGGACACCATCACAGGGGCGGGGGGGAACACGGGGAGAGAGGAAGAGGAGGAGGAGGAGGAAGGATGAGTCTGGCAGCAGCGGTTTTGTAATCCTAGTAACCACAGACTTGTTCTTTATTTTTCAAGGATGATTGACCGTGACAATAATGTGATCACTAGCGTAATAACTCAGTATGCTAAGAGAAGCACTGTGCAAGCCCTGAGGACTAGCCTCTGGCTATTTAGCCCAATGTGATTACACTCATTTGCAATACATGCATGTTTTAACACTTCCTCTGATCAAAGCCCCTAGACTCAAACTCAAGCATAGTTGTATTTTAGCTATCATTACCAATAAAATTTAATTGGCATGAAGATTAAGTAGGAAGCATAGGGGGCTAGTGCTCATCATTGTCAAGCATCTTTTTACTCATTTAGCACTTAAGTGGATCAACAAACAATAAGATACACACTCTTTACAGGCATATTCTGCACCTTGATAGTGTCGTCCGAGTTAGATATACCTACCAGGGAACTTGTGCTCATGGCTGATGTCCAGAAGGCGATTGAGAGCTGTCAATCACAACAGAGCAGAGACACAGTGGGTGATTGTGAGGAAATCCCATAAATAGCTCAAATGTCTACATCCTCAACACAATTCATATGATCCGCTATCCCCAACCGTTGTTTCAGAGATTCTGCTTTACTGCCAATACAATATCCAATTTCTTGATGAAAGACCTTTTTTTTAATGCGTGTGTCTATGTGTGTGCGTGTCTCACCTTCCTCGGTGAGTGTGTAGCTGGCGGAGAAGCCCTCTGTGTTGGTGACCATGCAGGAGAAGGTTCCCAGGTCCTCCAGGGAGGGGCTGTTGAAGATAGCTCTGGACCTGGGGGGGGGGGGGGGGGGGGTGCAGAACGGTAGAAGACCTTACCCACGACAGGTCGGGATCACACGGAGCGTGCACGGCAGTGGGTACAGTGAGGACAAGCTCACGTTGGGATCTGACCTCTACAATCCTACACAAAATGCTACGGCTCTCCTTGGCACAGACACATGGGTTATGGGTCGCAAAAGTTTGGATAGACACCGTACTGTAGTCTGATTTGTTGCCGACCCAAAATAACGATGTAAGAAACCTTTCGAAAAGCTCCATGATGAGAATTAGCAAAGTAAAATCAATAAAAGTGTTTTCTGTGTCTCACAATACTAGAACCCATATTAGATTACATTTTTTTTTACATATGCTTAAATATATAGCCGCACACACTTGTAGACACACACACACACACACACACACACACACACACACACTTATACATTGCTTGAATAATGGGATAATTCATCCCATCATCTGCTGTTAGCCAGAGGTATGGATGCCTGCAGCAATTTGTTAGGGAGATCCACAAACAAATTTCAGAATACGGCCATTAAGACAAGGCTTTGCAGTAATGGGCCTGACCACAGTGATGGCTTGGCCTCTCTGATGCCACCAAAGTCGGAGAAGGGCTGGGAACTGAGGCCCGCCCTCCTTCCCACTCTGAAGTTGGTGGCAGAAAGTTCAACTTCACACCAGCCTACAGTTTCTACAGTGCTTGATACGTCAGCAATGACCTCTTTAAAACATCAAAGAGGTGATTGATTCTTCATCATCTCTACTGCGGCCCAAGGCTTGGGTTTAGGAGCCATGGGAGGAACGAGAAATAAACGGAAAGACAGTGTTGTGGTCATTGCAATGACGTAGTTTGGATGAAAGCTACTGTGTGGTTTCAAGCAAGTGGGTTTTGCACGCAACCAGGGGACAAAGAGCATGAGCAAAAACACCAATTAACTAGGAATCAATCTTCCGTTCTTCTCCATTGTGTAATCTCCCCACACAACCAGGATGTTATTATTGGCTTACAGGCTGCATTAGCAATACAAACAACTTCTGGCTCTCTCCCTCTAGCATCCTGCCAGACCTATTTTGAGACTTTTCAAAAGAGTTACATGACAACCCAAAAAGAGAATCTGGAGGAGCAAGAGGAGGACAGGATCACCACTCACAAGAGGCAAGGAAAGAAAACCTTAAGTTAAATCCTAATCTATTCTTTTTCAACATTTGATATTTTCGTTGGTCTAATTCGAGTCCACTCTGTGTTTTGCCTCAGCAAAAGGCCAGAGCTAGTGTTCCTCAAACCATACTATAGGCTGCCTTGTTGAGGACCGCAACACCCGCTATGATCTCTGAGGAGCACAATGCTATCTTGGATGGAAGGTTGGTGTGGGTCGTCCGACCTCAAGCCCCAAGCACAAAAAGGTCTGCCCTGTTTGGGGTGAAACAGAATGGACTGGACGCAGATCCAAAATAGGAAGTGAATCACCACGCACAAGGTACCCAAGATAGATCCACGAGGAGGCCGCAGTAGCCCGTTGACCCCAATCTCCCACGACG